>NC_053493.1:62907215-63194715 GCF_905171775.1 Rana temporaria | reverse complement strand
TTGCACACATAAAAAAAAAAATTGGCCTGAAGATTACATAAAACCCAAAAAACATTATATATTTTCTGAAAGCAGGCACCCATAAAATAGTGGTAGTTTCAATTTTTTATGTCACACGATATTACCACAAAGGTAAAAATTTGGTTGAAAAAAAAAAAACACATTAAAAGGTTAATTTTAGGGGGCACAAAAACACAATAAATAACCACATTTTTTGGGTAAAACTTAAAGCGGAGTTCTGCCAAATTATTTTCTTTTTTAAAGTCAGCAGCTACAAATACTGCAGCTGCTAACTTTTAAAATAAGGACGCTTACCTGTCCAGGGCGCACGTGATGTCGGCACCCGAAGCCGATCTGTTCCTCAGCATTCGGGTGCTGCAGCCCCCATCTTCAGTAAGGGAATCAGGAAGTGAAGCCTTTCAGCTTCACTTCCTGGTTCCCTACTGCGCATGTGCGACTCGCAATGCGCAATCCCACTGGTCCCTGCTGTCTTCTGGGACCGGTGTGTCTCTCAGGCGCTGGAAGTGGTGTGTATATCCGCAGGTGGCTTGGCTATCTATGCCTGGAAGTGGGAGCAAAATTCCTGTATTATACAGGCATCTGCTCCCCCTCCCCCTGAAAAAAAATGGAGGGGGGGGGGATTCCATAAAGCGGAAGTTCCATTTTTGGGTGGAACTCCGCTTTAGGTAAATAGATACCCAACATGTCCGTACTCTATATTTTTTTATAAGCGGTTTGTTAAAAGCCCCCCTATAGGTTTTAGCGTTAGGGAGGAGGTCTGGTTTTAGAATTATTGCTGTCACTGTGTGAGGAAAGGAGAGACGATAACCGGCAAGGCTGACAGAACACACTGATCATCATTCCCCCCATTATCAGTGCAGCTTATCAACTATTACCATGGAACCCAAACATTTCCAATCACCCCTCATGGTCTTCTGCTGGACATACAACCACCATTATGTCCGCCGTGCACAGCCAGAGGTCGTTGTTCAGGCTTTTCAAGGTTTGTAGGACGGGTTTGAAGGCTGTGGATTCTGGACTTTTGCAGTACAAACAGCATTGAGGAGTGTGTACATTTCACAACAACTCCGAGATCTGCACTCATAACGTCACAAACATCCACCATGTCACCAACACATCTCTACTAGCATTGTGTTTACCGACTACGATCAGACTCTACTCTACCACATATCAAAGTTTCCAATCTCTGGCTCATTCCTATTGGCTGAAATAACTCGATAAAAACGGGCAGCGATACATCAACTTTTCCTAATCGCAGTGTCACATGACCAGCACAGTGTTTTCCTCTATCCAACGCACAGACCATGCATGATAAAGACTTTGCTCAGATTTTATACAAGAAAAGGAGCGATGGGCAGCCAACATAACAGACCGGTTTCCGGCAAGTTTGGAAACCTCTGAGGCCTCGTACACACGATAGGTTAACCAGAGGACAACGTTTTCATCGGTCAAAACCGATCGTGTGTGGGCCCCATAGGTTATTTAACCATAGGATAAAAAAAAGCCAACTTGTTTTAAATTTAACCGATAATTCCTAACTGATAGGTCAAAACCGATCGTTAGTAGGCACGACCATCGGTTAAAAATCCAGGCATTCTCAGAATCAAGTCGACGCATGCTTGGAAGCATTGAACTTCGTTTTTTTCAGAACGTCGTTGTGTTTTACGTCACCGCGTTCTGACACGATCGGTTATTTAACCTGTGGTGTGTAGGCGTGACGGACCATCAGTCAGCTTCATCGGTTAACCTATGACAACGGTCTATCAGACCGTTGTCCTCTGGTTAACCCATCGTGTGTACGAGGCTTGAGAGTAACAATAATTGATTCTGACAGAATCCCTTTGCCCACTAACCTTAAAGCGGTACTAAAGTCCGCTTTGCGATTTTTACCTACAGGTAAGCCTATAATAAAGCTTCCCTGTAGGTACGATGAAGATCTCCTAAACCTGCACCGTTTTAGGAGAATTTGCATTTGCGCAATAAAGCAGCTGTGAAGTTGCACATGCGCAGTAAAGCCCCGCTGTTTGCTGACGTAGCTGCACCAGAAGTGATGCGGTCGAGGTTCTGCAGGAGTTGAGATTACACCCCCCTTGACTACCTGTCCGACAGGGTGTATAAAAATCAATGATTTATTTAAAAATCTGATTTTTTTTTAATTTAAATCAGTTTGTTTTTTTTTTGTTTTTTTATCAACTTTATTTTAATATAATGCTTTTGGAGTAAAAATCTATCTAAAGATAGTTTTCTATTTAAGATACATTATTAATTTAGTTTAGTTTATTCAGAATGAAATGGAGCTTAGCTATGTAGAATGAGGCTGTATATTATTCTGCAATATTGAACTTTTTGGTAAACTCATTCAATAAATCCAAGCTCTGCAAGCTGAGATAACATGCACTGCATTCACACAATTTCACAGTAACCATGAGATAAAACTAGGGTTGTCCCGATACCACTTTTTTAAGACCAAATACAAGTACCGATACTTTTTTTCAAGTACTCGCCGATACAATTTTTTTTATTTTATTTTGACAATGGCACTTATATGCAGTACCGACGCACGGACTGTGTTAGTTTATTTTACAATTTTTTTAAATTATTCTTTAAAATAATTTTTTGGAGAGGGGGTAGTGGGCGGTGTCAGTATGTTTTTATTTAAATTTTTATTATTTTTATAATTTAACCTTTTAAACATGTATTTATTACAATTCTTTATTTTGTTTTTATCAACCCTGTTGGGGGAGGGGGGCTTTGGTGAGATATTGGGGGTCTTAACAGACCCCAGATATCTCCTCTTTGAGACAGAGAAAGGGACTAAGGACAGATTCCCCAGTTCCTTTCTCTGCAGCCTCAGCTGCACTGTAGATGAATGGAAAGCAGACAGTGGCTCCTCTCCATTCATAAACTGAGACATTGTAACACAGTTACTATGCTCAGTTATGAATGGACATTCAGTGATCACTGACTGTTCATTCGGAAAAGGGCTCCTTCCTCCACTCTCCATCCTGACAGATCGAGGACAGAGGGGATGGAGGAGCGCGACGGGGGACCGGAGTGGTACATGGAGGGGGACAGGAGCGCAGCAGGAGACCGGAGCAGTACACAGAGGGGAGCGGAGCACTGCGGGAGACTGGAGCAGTACACAGAGGGGAGCGGAGCACGGCGGGGGACCGGAGCAGTACATGGAGGGGGACAGGAGTGCAGCGGGAGACCGGAGCAGTACACAGAGGGGAGCGGAGCACGGCGGGGGACCGGAGCGGTACATGGAGGGGGACAGAATGCAGCAGAAGACCGGAGCAGTACACAGAGGGGAGCGGAGCTCGGCGGGGGACCGGAGCGGAGCACAGAGGGGGAACGGAGCACCACTGACTGCCCAAGTATCAGATTAGGCATCGGAGCATTTGCCCAAGCACACCTAGTATCGGTATCGGGACAATCCTAGATAAAACAAAGTTCAGGAATATTCCTATATCCTATTGTTTTGCAAATCTATGTACACTACAAACTGTATGATTGAATCTGTTCTGATATTTTTACTAACCTGACAGCTTATTATTCTAAATAGAAAACCTTCATTTTGTTTGCAAATATTAAAGAATCTAACTACCAGCAGTCAAACAGCACCTGTCATTTCTGATCCATCATGGCAGCGCCTGTTAGCGGGCATCCACTCACACATTGGAAGATTCCCCTCTATTCCTACTCTGCTGACAACCCAAAAGTTGGGATTTTCTCAGAGAATGGAGGGTAAATCTCTCTAAGCCCTGGTTCACTCTGGGTACGATTTGGAACGATTTGAGATGCGATTTGACATGTCAAATCGCATCTCAAATCGGCGGCAATTGTCGGCAATGGCACTGTCCTAATCAGTGCGACACCGCATCTGCGATTTCAAAAAGTAGTTCCTGTACTACTTTTTGCGATTTCGGGCCGCGATTTACATTAAATCGCGGCCGAAATCGCGGCAAAATCGCGCGTTTTACCGCGATTTTGAATTCGCAGCAGTGTGAACCTAGGCTAAAGGGGAGACTATACAAAACTAAGTAAAAATAAAAAAAAGCTTTTGCTTTAGTTCTACTTTACCATGGCCTTATCTCTCTCCAAACATTTCCAGCAATGCACAGGCTGTGTACAGTAAAGCCCAACTAAACATTTGGTTCAAGTCAGCAAAATATTTTCCAGGTTCATCAAAATGTATGCAAACTTCTACAGTATATTTTCTTTAGAAAGCAGTCACAGGCTCAGTGTAAACGCCTGCCCCCCGCTGGAATGCCGCAATGAAGGTCCCTTGCTCCCTTTGTGGAAGCAATGGTCTCTCTGCCGAGGTCTAACATGCCCCCCTCCCTGCTGAATAAGGCTGACCATACTCTATACTGTATAATCCCATTAGATCCACTATATATTAAGGGCCCAGATCGTATAGTGCAGTGATGGGGAACCTTGGCACCCCAGATGTTTTGGAACTACATTTCCCATGATGCTCATCTACATTGCTGTGTAGTTGAGCATCATGGGAAATTTAGTTCCAAAACATCTGGGGTGCCAAGGTTCCCCATCACTGGTATAGTGTATGGTCAACTTTAAAGTGGTTGTAAACTCTTATGCCGCGTACACACGATCGGTTAAACCGATGAGAACGGTCCGATGGACCGTTTTCATCGGTCAAAACCGATCGTGTGTGGGCGCCATCGGTTATTTAACCATCGGTTAAAAAAAAAAAAAAACTTGTTTTAAATTTAACCGATGGATCCCTAACCGATAGGTCAAAACCGATCGTTAGTAGGCACAACCATCGGTTAAAAATCAACGCATTCTCAGAATCAAGTCCACGCATGCTTGGAAGCATTGAACTTCGTTTTTTTCAGTACGTTGTGTGTTTTATGTCACCGCGTTCTGACACAATCGTTTTTTTAACCGATGGTGTTTAGGCACGACGGACCATCAGTCAGCTTCATCGGTTAACCTATGAAAACGGTCCATTCTCATCGGATGGACTGATCGTGTGTACGCGGCATTACATATACCCAGTGAAGTGACTGGCCTCGGGTTATACACAGAGGCGCGGATTCACGTAGAAGCGCGCATCTTTGTGCGGGCGTAACGTATCCCATTTACGTTACGCCTCCTCAACTTTGACAGGCAAGTGCCGTATTCTCAAACCAAAGTTGCGGCGGCGTAGCGTAAATAGCCCGGCGTAAGCCCGCCTAATTCAAATGTGGAAGATGTTGGGCGTGTGATGTTAATTTTATGTGACCCCACGTAAATGACGCTTTTTACGAACGGCCAAAATTGTTGGCCGTTATTTTTTGTTTATAGCGCAAAAACTAAAAACTGTAGAGGCGATCAAATACCTTAGATTTAGATGAAATTCGATTTTTTTTATTGGGTTTTATAACATAAAGTAAAAAATATTGTTTTATTTTTTTTTTCTTTCAAAATTGTCAGCATTTTTTTGTTTATAGCGCAAAAAATAAAAACTGCAGAGGTGATCAATTACCACCAAAAGAAAGCCCTATTGGAGCTTATGCGCGCTTGGGTGTTGGACCTCTACAGTCATAGAACAAATCTGTAGCCCATCACAACCAATCAGAAACAGGATTTAGAAACCATATTCAGACTCAGATAAAGACAAGGCAAATATAAATTCTGAAGTCCTCCCAAAATGCTTTCCAATATAAAGCAACGTTCGCTGCCACCGTCTTCCTCTGATTGTATTTAGAGCATGGGTTTCAAACTGGGGGCCCTCCAGCTGTTGTGAAACTACAAGTCCCATGAGGTATTGCAAGGCAGTTACAAGTATGACTCCCAAAGCCAGAGGCAGAGGCATGATGGGATTTGTAGTTTCGCAACAGCTGGAGGGCCACCAGTTTGAGACCCCTGCCTTAGATGAACAGAGAAGCAGCAATTGCTTGAGAGGGGGCAAAACAGATCCATTGCAGAATGAAAAGCCTAAAGCATCCTCAGCATACATGATCTGTTCTCCGCCAATCACATGCAGAGCTGGTTACGTGCTCCAGTCTGGGTCACTTGGATGTAATTGATGTGTGACTGAATGAGAGATGCCAATAGTGCTTGTTTTCCTTATCACAAAAGGCAGTGCGGTTCGGGCACGCCGCATGTCGTCACCCACCATCATCTACTGCTCAGGAGAGGTTCTGCAGCAGCTGTGCGCTGATAATAAAAGAAAGTCGTGGGTGAAGGTATTTAGCAGTCTCACCCATCTTGTACACTTCACTAGATACGAGACGCCCACTGCTAGGCACTGCGCTGCCAGAAAAGGTGGGATGTTTCTTCTGTAAAGAATATAACCTGCCAATCAGTCCCTTGGTTCAATCCGTACGCACCAAAGCTCAGCGTCAAGATGACCCCCAACCTATAACTGGTGGCTAATTGTGGTCATACACAGAACGATTTTATACAAGATCGGATTGTCAACTGATTTAGGGTTGGTTCATGTTAACAGTTGAGCCACATTTTTTACACTCCCCAAACGCTTCCCCTTTAGCTCAGTGGTGAGAAAGTTGCAGCCCTCCAGCTGTTGTGGAACTACATTTTCCACGAGGCATCACAAGACTGGCCGTTACAAGCATGACTCTACGTATCCCACAAGGCATCACAAGACTGGCCGTTACAAGCTTGACTCTACATATCCCACAAGGCATCACAAGACTGGCCGTTACAAGCATGACTCTACGTATCCCACAAGGCATCACAAGACTGGCCGTTACAAGCATGACTCTACGTATCCCACAAGGCATCACAAGACTGGCCGTTACAAGCATGACTCTACGTATCCCACAAGGCATCACAAGACTGGCCGTTACAAGCATGACTCTACATATCCCACAAGGCATCACAAGACTGGCCGTTACAAGCATACAAGCATGACTCTACATATCCCACAAGGCATCACAAGACTGGCAGTTACAAGCATGACTCTACATATCCCACAAGGCATCACAAGACTGGCAGTTACAAGCATGACTCTACGTATCCCACAAGGCATCACAAGACTGGCAGTTACAAGCATGACTCTACGTATCCCACAAGGCATCACAAGACTGGCAGTTACAAGCATGACTCTACATATCCCACAAGGCATCACAAGACTGGCCGTTACAAGCATGACTCTACGTATCCCACAAGGCATCACAAGACTGGCAGTTACAAGCATGACTCTTCGTATCCCACAAGGCATCACAAGACTGGCAGTTACAAGCATGACTCTACGTATCCCACAAGGCATCACAAGACTGGCCGTTACAAGCATGACTCTACATATCCCACAAGGCATCACAAGACTGGCCGTTACAAGCATGACTCTACATATCCCACAAGGCATCACAAGACTGGCCGTTACAAGCATGACTCTACATATCCCACAAGGCATCACAAGACAGGCCGTTACAAGCATGACTCTACATATCCCACAAGGCATCACAAGACTGGCAGTTACAAGCATGACTCTACATATCCCACAAGGCATCACAAGACTGGCCGTTACAAGCATGACTCTACATATCCCACGAGGCATCACAAGACTGGCCGTTACAAGCATGACTTTACATCAGGGGTCTTAAACTGCCAGCACCTTCAGCTGTTGCAAAACTACAAGTCCCATGAGGCATTGCAAGGCTGACAGTTTCAATCATGACTCCCACAGGCAAAGGCATGATGGGACTTGTAGTTTGGCAACAGCTAGAGGGCCACCAGTTTGAGACCCCTGCTCTACATATCCCACAAGGCATCACAAGACTGGCCGTTACAAGCATGACTCTACAGGGTTGATTTACTAAAACTGGAGAGCGCAAAATCTGGTGCAGCTCTGTATAGAAACCAATCAGCTTTCAGATTGTATTGTCAAAGCTTAAAGTGTTACTAAATCCACAATAGTAAAATCAATCTGTATATGCAGTAAAGCTTGCTTATTATACTCACTGTGGAATCTAAAGGGTTAATCCTCTGCATTATGGAAAAAGGCTGTCTGATTCTGTCTTCTCTGATCCTCCCCTTCTTTCACTGACTCCAATACATTTCCGATATTTACAGAGCCAGGGGACAGGCTGCACATGCTCAGTTTGGTGTGCATTGCTAGAGGGGGTATTTTTGTTTTTTTGGGAGGGTGCATGTGATCAGCACAAGGCCAATCAGCACTGTCCAGATAAAGGGTCAGGGTCCTGTATTCTCACAGAA
This sequence comes from Rana temporaria, assembly GCF_905171775.1. NCBI lineage: Eukaryota > Metazoa > Chordata > Amphibia > Anura > Ranidae > Rana > Rana temporaria. Next base: position 63,186,501 of record NC_053493.1, on the reverse strand, counting down.
CAATTTTGGGAGAATAAAAAACTCCTCCTCCAAGCTTTAACCAGACACATTAAAGCGCAGGTCCACACAAAAAGTGAACCTCAGCTTTTCGGAACCCTCCCCCCCTTTTGGTACCTTTCAGGGGGAGGGGGTATAATACAGGAGTTTGCACCCACTTCTGGGAATAGACCCCCGCGGGAGTCACGCCCCATCCCCCCCCCCGTCTTCTGGGAAACACACAGGTCCCAGAACACAGCAAGGACCAGTGAGGACGCAACGCGCAACTCGTGTATGTGCAGTAGGGAACCGGGAAGTGAAGCCACAACGCTTCACTTCCTGATTCCCTCACCGAGGATGGCGGCGGGGGCAGCCGAGAGAGGAGCGATTGCTCGGCTTCGGCTGCCGACATTGCGGGCACCCTGGACAGGTAAGTGTCAATTAACTACTTAAGCCCCGGACCATTTTGCAGTGAAATGCCCAGGCCAGGTTTTGCGATTCGGCACTGCGTCGATTTAACAGACAAGTGCGCGGTCGTGCGACGTTGCTCCAAAACAAAATTGCCGTCCTTTTTTCCCCACAAATAGAGCTTTCTTTTGGTGGTATTTGATCACCTCTGCGGTTTTTATTTTTTGCGCTATAAACAAAAATAGAGCGACAATTTTGAAAAAAAATTCAATATTTTTTACTTTTTGCTATAATAAATATCCCCCAAAAACATATATAACATTTTTTCCCCCTCAGTTTAGGCCGATACGTATTCTTCTACCAATTTTTGGTAAAAAAAAAATCGCAATAAGCGTTTATCGATTGGTTTGCGCAAAACTTATAGCGTTTACAAAATAGGGGATAGTTTTATTGCATTTTCATACATTTTTTTTTTTTTACTACTATTGGCGGCGATCAGCGATTTTTTTCGTGACTGCGACATTATGGGGGACACTTCGGACAATTTTGACACATTTTTGGGACCATTGTCATTTTCACAGCAAAAAATGCATTTAAATTGCATTGTTTATTGTGAAAATGACAGTTGCAGTTTGGGAGTTAACCACAGGGGGCGCTGTCATTGGGGACTGACATCATTGATCGAGTCTCCCTTATATAAGGGATCACTCGATCGATACGCCGCCACAGTGAAGCACGGGGAAGCCGTGTTTACATATGACTCTCCCCGTTCTTCAGCTCCGGGGAGCGATCGCGACGGAGCGGCTTTAAACGAATAGCCGCGCCGTTGTCCCGGATCGCTCCCCGAGGGGATCCGCCCGCAGCGGAGGGGGTCCCGATCGGACCCCCCACCCGCTAGAAGGCAAGGACATATATATACGTCCTTCTGCCTGTCCGTGCCATTCTGTGGACGTAAATAGTCGTGCGGCGGGCGTTAAGGGGTTAATTAAGTCAGCAGCTGCAGTATTTGCCCTTTACCTTTACCCTAGTAGTTACAGACAGAAGAACAGGAAGTGAGGATTTCTCAGAAGAAATAAGGAAATTTAAAACCAAAATCGAAGGATGAGGTAAGTGAAGTAGGACCGCACTAAGGTAAAGGAAGCTATTTAGGGAAGAAAATGATTTACCTTTACAACCCCTGAAGTTAGAAGCTGATTGGCTACCATGCACAGTTGCACCAGATTTTCCACTCTCCAGTTTTAGTAAATCAACCACATGTCCCATGAGGCATCTCAAGACTGACCATTAGAAGCATGACTCCCATGAATGATGGGACTTGTAGTTCTGCAGCAGCTGGAAGGCGACAGGTTGCCCACCCCCACTTTAGCTACATAGGCATCGGCCGGGGGTGTACACATATGATGCTTTACTTTGCTGCAGGAATTATATCCCTTGGCACTTTTGGCTAGGGTGCCCACATGTCCCGGATTGCCCAGGACTGTCCCGCAATTGATATGTCTGTCCTGGGTCCCGGGCACCTTCATTCTGGGACAATACAGTGTCCCGGAATGAAATAGAGGACACAGCCACCCCCTACTAACTACATTTCCGGAACTGGTTGCTAGGGCCGGCTATGCCTGGCATCTTGCAACCAGTTACAATTTACTCTCAGACAGCGAGGCCGGGAGCGAGGCCTACACCTAGTGCAGCACTGCTGTCCCCACCCACCTCGGAACTTCCTTCTCGGAACGCCACTCCTTTCCTTCTATGCATGCAGCTCATGCAGAGGGAGTGACAGCAGCACTGCATCTGGTGGCAGGCTATGGGTGGCAAGCGGCACTGCATCTGGTGGCAGGCAGCACTGTATCTGGTAGCAAGTGGCACATTCACCTGACAAATAACCCACCGCCAAATTCCCCATCAACCCCGAGACTACATTTCCCCCCGCCCCCTCATCTTTTTTTGGGGGAAGGTAAGGAGGGGGGGGGGGGTGTCCCCGAATGGCACTTTGGAAATGTGGCCACCCTACTTTTGGCGGGTATTACACCTGCCAAGCAAGATCCATTTAAGTGATTGGGGGCGCTCAGCAAGCATCCTGCAAGAATGGGCAATACACACGGTTGCAGTGCACTAGTGAGGAGTTCAAGGGGCTAAAGCAGGCAGAGAGGAGGTGATACAATACCTCCTCACTGCCTGTCAAATACACTCTGAAGAGCAATCTGAACGCAGATTGCTCTTCAGAGACCAAAGCACTTCATAGGATACAATCATAAAAAAAATTTAAAAAATTGATCATTCGATGAGCCAAACACTTACGATCACATCAATCTATTTTTCTATGATAAGATCTTCCATCCAGACCAATCAGAATAATTTTGATAAAATTGATCTGTTTTGCTATAAATTGATCGATGACTCAGTATGCGTCTTTTTCAATCATTTATAGTAGGGTTGTCCCGATACCAGTATCGGTATCGGGACCGATACCAGTATCGGTGTCAGGACCGATACCGAGTATTTGCGGGAGTACTCGTACTCCCGCAAATACCCCCGATACCTAAATAGAATACTTCCCCCCCCCCCGCCGCCGTCACCGCCGTATATCGTTAATCACCGCGCGGCGAACATTACAGGCACCTTTAGTTTGAATAGCTGTTTTGCCCGCCGCGCCGTGTATAGACACTCCCCCTTGGACAGATCTGTCCAATCCCGAGCAAGGGGGAGTGTCCTTTACACGGCGTGGCAGGGAAAACAGCTATTGAAACGAAAACTGCCTGTAATGTTCGCCGCACAATCATTAACGCGGCGGGGGCGGCGGCATCATCATCATCATCAGGTATGGGGGACATGGCTGCATATACTGTATGGGGGACATGGCTGCATATACTGTATGGGGGACATGGCTGCATATACTGTATGGGGGGACATGGCTGCATATATGTGGGGGGACATGGCTGCATATATGTGGGGGGACATGGCTGCATATATGTGGGGGGACATGGCTGCATATAAGTGGGGGGACATGGCTGCATATATGTGGGGGGACATGGCTGCATATATGTGGGGGGACATGGCTGCATATATGTGGGGGACATGGCTGCATATGTTTGGGGACATGGCTGCATATGTTTGGGGACATGGCTGCATTTGGGGGGGCACATGGCTGCATATGGGGGGGGGACATGGCTGCATATGGGGGGGGACATGGCTGCATTTGTGGGGGGCACATGGCTGCATATGGGGGGGGGGACATGGCTGCATTTGGGGACACATTTAATAAAAAAGTATCGGTATTCGGTATCGGCGAGTACATAAAAAAAAGTATCGGTACTTGTACTCGGTCCTAAAAAAGTGGTATCAGGACGACCCTAATTTATAGTGTGAATAATATGTTCTGATTCTGTAAAGAATATTTCAATTAGAATGTTATGTGTATGGCCTGCCAGAAAGAGAGGATCAATGCCCAATGCTATGCCCACCAGAATGGGGACGGAATGGAACATTCAGCACATGGAAGGAGCTATAAGGTATAAAATGAACGAGGCACTCAGCGCTGATACTCAACATCCCACTAAATAGTACAGCTTTGCCTGGCAAGAATCCTTCCAATATACCTCTGAATGGCCAGCTGATCATTGCAGGAACAATCTCACCAGTTTTACATACATTACTAAATTCATCATCATGTGTATGAGAATTGGCCTTAGTGACGCAAAAGAAGCTCCAAACCAAAGCTGTCTAAGAAATTTGCCAAAATCATAAAAGAAAAAAAAAAAAAAAGACAACAATTGGGATAGCTGCATGTTTTCACCCAGCAGGCATTTCCAAGATAAATATTCAATACTAAACACAGAAAGCCAGATGGGGCTCATGAGCAACTGGTTGGGGATCCCCTTGTATTAAGGCAATGATCCCTATAATGGCCAGGGGAGTGCACGGTCCTAATGTCAGAAGAAACAACGATCACTGTAGGTCCCGGTGTGATTTTTCTGCCAGTGATGGTCTCCCTCTCTCTGTGTTCACCATGGCAGTTATGTGCCACTCTTGAAGTAAATGCCATTTTATGTGTTGGAATAGTGCCCAGTGTCTGAGCACCCCTTATTGCGGGAGAGGCCCTTCGCTGTCTCAGAACATGCAACAGTCACTCAGTATGCCACCCAGGGAGTAATGTGCACCCTTCTCCATCCCTATCCATGATAACAGCGGGATTAGGATAGGTATGTGCCCACCCCAACAGAACCCCCTTTATCAGCAAATGCTAGGATGACTCAAAATTATGGGTGTCCCCCTTGGCAGTGCACGACTCTGATTTGCTGCCAGTGGCAGTCTTGATATGTGCCATCACTGGCAGTGCAAGGGTTAGTGGTATGTGTGCCTGAAATGATGTGTGCCCTGTCTGTGCCAGAGAAAAAAATCATTGAGTGTGCCAGTGTCAGAGTGTAACCACTGTGTAAATAGAAGCCCTCTGTGTGTCTGCCAGGGGAACAGTAATCGGCCCCCTATAAGCCATGTGTGCCCTCTCTAGCAGAGGAAACCTATCTCTCCATACTGAAGCAATCAATGGGCAGGACATCTATAGAGACCAGTGTGTGTGCTCCATCAGTGCAATCATCAGTGTGCCCTCCATGGCAGTGCCAGGGTCTGTACCACCCATGGGTAGTGTGTGCATCCCTCCTCCCCCCAGAGCAATGATCAGTGTGCCCTCCATGGCAGTGCCAGGATTTGTACCACCCATGGGTAGTGTGCCCCCCCCCAGTGCAATTATCAGTGTGCCCTCCATGGCAGTGTCAGGGTTTTTACAACCCATGGGTAGCGTGTGAATCTCCCAACCCCAGTGCAATGATCAGTGTGCCCTCCATAGCAGTGCAAGGGTTTGTACCACCCATGGGTAGTATGCCCCCCCCCCCAGTACAGTGATCAGTGTGCCCTCTCTAGCACAGACAGGGTTAGCATTGTCTGTGCCACTTATGGGCATGGTGTATAATATTCATTTCTAAATCATACAATAGATCATATTGTCCCAAACTAATAGAGTGCTCTAAATAATAAACTATAATTGTATATCGAAGCAACTCCAACCAAAACCAAATGCTCTTTTGTTAAATATATTTCAAATTGCAACATATAAATCAAAATCAACTCCAATAAAATAAAGCCCAAACGATATCAGGCTTCAGGTCTGGGTGGAGCTGGTGTGATACGGGCGTTGTAGTATATTTATATGGGGATAGTAGTAGTACGGAATATTGTGTTTTGGGTGGGGTGGGTGGCAATGGTACATGCTTCCTCTTTAGCACTGGCAGCATTCCCTGTGTACCCTACAGGCAGTGTGTGCCCTCCATTTTAGCGGCAGTGATGCCTGTACCACCTATGGGCAGTGTATGCCCTCTCAGTGCAGTGATCAGTGTGACCACCCTGGCAATGACAGAATCTGTACCACCTATGAGAAGAGTGTCATATCAGTGCAGTAAACACTGTGCTTTCCTGTAACGGGACAGGATCTGTACCACCTATGGTAGTGTATGCCCCATCACTGCAAACATCAGTGTGCCCTCTATGGATGTGGCTGGGGGTAGCAGCATCTGTACCACCTATGGGTCGTGTGCCCCCCCTGCCAAATGCTGGTTTATCAGTGCATCTGCCACCTATGGGTAGTGTATGCCTTATCAGTGCAATGAACAGGGTGACCTCACCTACAGGTAGTGTATGCCCTATCCGTGTGCCCTCCTTGGCAGTGGCAGGGATACGGTATATAGGTAGTGTATGCCCTATCAGTGCAATGATCGGTGTGTCCTCCTTGGCAGTGACAGGCTATCAGTGTCTGTACCAGCATTGGGCAATGTGTATCCTCCCTGGAAGTAAGAGGATTAATGTACTCTTCCTGGCAGTGGTTAACAACAGGTGTGCCACCATTCATGGCTGTGACAGTGCCACCACTAGGCAAGGTGTGCCCTCTCTGGCAGAAGAGTTATCAGTGCAAGTACCCCAAATGGGTAATATGTTCCCCTCATCAGTGCAATCATCAGGGTGCCCGTCCTGGCAGTGGCAGTTATCAGTGTATGTGTCACCCTTTTGAGCAGTGACAGTGCCACCTATGGGCTGTGTGTGGCCTACCTGGCAGTAGCTGGGGTAGAAGTGTCTGTACCATCTATGGGTAATGATTGCCAGGATTCTCTATGCCCCCCCTTGAGCAGTGCCCCAAGGATGGGATCCCTGTGCCCCCTGTTGCGGAGTGCCCAGTGGCAGGGATCTCTGTGCCCCCATTGAACAATGTGCCCCCTTGCAGGCATCCCTGTACCTCCATTGGGCAGTGCGCCCTGGCAGGGATCCCTGTGACCCCATTGGGCAGTGTGCCCCCTAGCAGGGATATCTGTGCCCCCATTAGACAGTGTGCCCCCTGGCAGGGATCCCTGTGCTCCCATTGGACAGTGTGCCCCCTTGCAGGGATATCTGTGCCCCCATTAGACAGTGTGCCCCCTTGCAGGGATATATCTGTGCCCCCATTAGACATTGTGCCCCTTGGCAGGAATCCTATGCCCCCCATTAGACAGTGTCCCCCCTTGCAGGGATATCTGTGGCTCCATTAGACATTGTGCCCCTTGGCAGGAATCCTGTGCCCCCATTAGACAGTGTGCCCCCTGGCAGGGATATCCGTGGCTCTATTAGACAGTGTGCCCCCTGGCAGGGATCCGGTTCCCCCATTGGACAGTGTGCCCCCATTGGGCAGTGCCTCTTACCGTCGATGTTCTCCCGATCACTGATGTGTTGCAGATTACAGCCGGTGTCCTCTCTGCTGAGGTCCTGCTCCGGCCGGTAAGACTCCAGTCTGGAGTGGGCATTTCTCCGCAGTTTGGGGCTGGAGGAGACACAGCAGGACGTGGTGTTCCCCATACCGGAGCGATGTGATGGGGGATCCCCCCGCTGTGTGCAGATCCCGGGCTGGGCGCCGCTAGCAGGACATGTCCATCCGATCACACAATGATGGCGGAACCCCCACAGTACATCCGACACCCGGCCATCCCCCCCACACTACCGAGCAACATCTCCCGGATCACTGTCCCCGGTACACAGCGACTCCTCCCACCGATCCTCCCCAGACCTCCGCACACAGCCCGGGGCTGTCACTGCTAAAAGGTTCCGGTTCAAAGGGGGGAGCTGAGGAGGAAGAGAGCCGAGCGATTATTAGTATTATTATTATTGTCTGTCTATGGAGACAGCTGTGCCCTGTATATACAGAGAACAATGCCCGGCCATAGAGAGCTGTGCCCTGTATATACAGAGAACAATGCCCAGCCATAGAGAGCTGTGCCCTGTATATACAGAGAACAATGCCCAGCCATAGAGAGCTGTGCCCTGTATATACAGAGAACAATGCCCGGCCATAGAGAGCTGTGCCCTGTATATAGAGAACAATGCCCGGCCATAGAGAGCTGTGCCCTGTATATAGAGAACAATGCCCGGCCATAGAGAGCTGTGCCCTGTATATACAGAGAACAATGCCCAGCCATAGAGAGCTGTGCCCTGTATATACAGAGAACAATGCCCAGCCATAGAGAGCTGTGCCCTGTATATACAGAGAACAATGCCCGGCTATAGAGAGCTGTGCCCTGTATATACAGAGAGAACAATGCCCTTCCATAGAGAGCTGCGCCCTGTATATAGAGAGAACAATGCCCTTCCATAGAGAGCTGTGCCCTGTATATACAGAGAACAATGCCCAGCCATAGAGAGCTGTGCCCTGTATATACAGAGAACAATGCCCAGCCATAGAGAGCTGTGCCCTGTATATACAGAGAACAATGCCCGGCCATAGAGAGCTGTGCCCTGTATACACAGAGAACAATGCCCTTCCATAGAGAGCTATGCCCTGTATATACAGAGAACAATGCCCAGCCATAGAGAGCTGTGCCCTGTATATACAGAGAACAATGCCCAGCCATAGAGAGCTGTGCCCTGTATATACAGAGAACAATGCCCGGCCATAGAGAGCTGTGCCCTGTATATAGAGAACAATGCCCGGCCATAGAGAGCTGTGCCCTGTATATAGAGAACAATGCCCGGCCATAGAGAGCTGTGCCCTGTATATACAGAGAACAATGCCCAGCCATAGAGAGCTGTGCCCTGTATATACAGAGAACAATGCCCAGCCATAGAGAGCTGTGCCCTGTATATACAGAGAACAATGCCCGGCTATAGAGAGCTGTGCCCTGTATATACAGAGAGAACAATGCCCTTCCATAGAGAGCTGCGCCCTGTATATAGAGAGAACAATGCCCTTCCATAGAGAGCTGTGCCCTGTATATACAGAGAACAATGCCCAGCCATAGAGAGCTGTGCCCTGTATATACAGAGAACAATGCCCAGCCATAGAGAGCTGTGCCCTGTATATACAGAGAACAATGCCCGGCCATAGAGAGCTGTGCCCTGTATACACAGAGAACAATGCCCTTCCATAGAGAGCTATGCCCTGTATATACAGAGAACAATGCCCAGCCATAGAGAGCTGTGCCCTGTATATAGAGAACAATGCCCAGCCATAGAGAGCTGTGCCCTGTATATAGAGAACAATGCCCGGCCATAGAGAGCTGTGCCCTGTATATACAGAGAACAATGCCCGGCCATAGAGAGCTGTGCCCTGTATATAGAGAGAACAATGCCCAGCCATAGAGAGCTGTGCCCTGTATATACAGAGAACAATGCCCGGCATAGAGAGCTGTGCCCTGTATATACAGAGAACAATGCCCGGCCATAGAGAGCTGTGCCCTGTATAGAGAGAACAATGCCCAGCCATAGAGAGCTGTGCCCTGTATATACAGAGAACAATGCCCGGCCATAGAGAGCTGTGCCCTGTATATACAGAGAACAATGCCCGGCCATAGAGAGCTGTGCCCTGTATATAGAGAGAACAATGCCCAGCCATAGAGAGCTGTGCCCTGTATATACAGAGAACAATGCCCGGCATAGAGAGCTGTGCCCTGTATATACAGAGAACAATGCCCGGCATAGAGAGCTGTGCCCTGTATATACAGAGAACAATGCCCAGCCATAGAGAGCTGTGCCCTGTATATAGAGAACAATGCCCTTCCATAGAGAGCTGTGCCCTGTATATACAGAGAACAATGCCCGGCCATAGAGAGATGTGCCCTGTATATACAGAGAACAATGCCCGGTCATAGAGAGATGTGCCCTGTATATACAGAGAACAATGCCCTTCCATAGAGAGCTGTGCCCTGTATATAGAGAACAATGCCCTTCCATAGAGAGCTATGCCCTGTATATATAGAGAACAATGCCCTTCCATAGAGAGCTGTGCCCTGTATATACTGAGAACAATGCCCTTCCATAGAGAGCTGTGCCCTGTATATACTGAGAACAATGCCCTTCCATAGAGAGCTGTGCCCTGTATATAGAGAGAACAATGCCCGGCCATAGAGAGCTGTGCCCTGTATATACAGAGAACAATGCCCGGCCATAGAGAGCTGTGCCCTGTATATAGAGAGAACAATGCCCGGCCATAGAGAGCTGTGCCCTGTATATACAGAGAACAATGCCCTTCCATAGAGAGCTGTGCCCTGTATATACTGAGAACAATGCCCTTCCATAGAGAGCTGTGCCCTGTATATACTGAGAACAATGCCCTTCCATAGAGAGCTGTGCCCTGTATATACAGAGAACAATGCCCTTCCATAGAGAGCTGTGCCCTGTATATATAGAGAACAATGCCCTTCCATAGAGAGCTGTGCCCTGTATATACTGAGAACAATGCCCTTCCATAGAGAGCTGTGCCCTGTATATACAGAGAACAATGCCCTTCCATAGAGAGAGAGCTGTGCCCTGTATATAGAGAGAACAATGCCCGGCCATAGAGAGCTGTGCCCTGTATATACAGAGAACAATGCCCTTCCATAGAGAGCTGTGCCCTGTATATACAGAGAACAATGCCCGGCCATAGAGAGCTGTGCCCTGTATATACTGAGAACAATGCCCTTCCATAGAGAGCTGTGCCCTGTATATACTGAGAACAATGCCCTTCCATGGAGAGCTGTGCCCTGTATATACAGAGAACAATGCCCTTCCATAGAGAGCTGTGCCCTGTATATATAGAGAACAATGCCCTTCCATAGAGAGCTGTGCCCTGTATATACAGAGAACAATGCCCTTCCATAGAGAGCTGTGCCCTGTATATACTGAGAACAATGCCCTTCCATAGAGAGCTGTGCCCTGTATATACAGAGAACAATGCCCTTCCATAGAGAGAGAGCTGTGCCCTGTATATAGAGAGAACAATGCCCGGCCATAGAGAGCTGTGACCTGTATATACAGAGAACAATGCCCTTCCATAGAGAGCTGTGCCCTGTATATAGAGAGAATAATGCCCGGCAATAGAGAGCTGTGCCCTGTATATAGAGAACAATGCCCTTCCATAGAGAGCTATGCCCTGTATATATAGAGAACAATGCCCTTCCATAGAGAGCTGTGCCCTGTATATACTGAGAACAATGCCCTTCCATAGAGAGCTGTGCCCTGTATATACAGAGAACAATGCCCTTCCATAGAGAGCTGTGCCCTGTATATACAGAGAACAATGCCCTTCCATAGAGAGCTGTACCCTGTATATACAGAGAACAATGCCCTTCCATAGAGAGATGTGCCCTGTATATAGAGAGAACAATGCCCTTCCATAGAGAGCTGTGCCCTCTATATAGAGAGAACAATGCCCGGCCATAGAGAGCTGTGCCCTGTATATACAGAGAACAATGCCCTTCCATAGAGAGCTGTGCCCTGTATATAGAGAACAATACCCTTCCATAGAGAGCTGTGCCCTGTATATACAGAGATCAATGCCCGGCCATAGAGAGCTGTGCCCTGTATATAGAGAGAACAATGCCCGGCCATAGAGAGCTGTGCCCTGTATATACAGAGAACAATGCCCGGCCATAGAGAGCTGTGCCCTGTATATACAGAGAACAATGCCCTTCCATAGAGAGCTGTGCCCTGTATATAGAGAGAACAATGCCCGGGCCATAGAGAGCTGTGCCCTGTATATACAGAGAACAATGCCCTTCCATAGAGAGCTGTGCCCTGTATATAGAGAACAATGCCCTTCCATAGAGAGCTGTGCCCTGTATACAGAGAGAACAATGCCAGGCCATAGAGAGCTGTGCCCTGTATACAGAGAACAATGCCCGACTATAGAGAGCTGTGCCCTGTATATATAGAGAACAATGCCCGGCCAGAGAGAGCTGTGCCCTGTATACAGAGAACAATGCCCGACTATAGAGTGCTGTGCCCTGTATATACAGAGAACAATGCCTGGTCATAGAGAGCTGTGCCCTGTATATACAGAGAAATGCCCGGCCATAGAGATCTGTGCCCTGTATATACGGAGAACAATGCCCGGCCATAGAGAGCTGTGCCCTGTATATACAGAGAACAATGCCCGGCCATAGAGAGCTGTACCCTGTAAATAGAGAGAACAATGCCCGGCTATAGAGAGCTGTGCCCTGTATATATAAAACAATGCCCGGGCCATAGAGAGCTGTGCCCTGTATATAGAGAACAATGCCCGACTATAGAGAGCTGTGCCCTGTATACAGAGAACAATGCCCGACTATAGAGAGCTGTGCCCTGTATACAGAGAGAACAATGCCCGGTCATAGAGAACTGTGCCCTGTATACAGAGAACAATGCCCGGCCATAGAGAGTTGCGCCCTGTATATAGAGAGAACAATGCCTGGCCATAGAGAGCTGAGCCCTGTATATAGAGAACAATGCCCGACTATAGAGAGCTGTGCCCTGTATACAGAGAACAATGCCCGGCCATAGAGAGTTGCGCCCTGTATATAGAGAGAACAATGCCCTTCCATAGAGAGCTGTGCCCTGTATATAGAGAGAACAATGCCCTTCCATAGAGAGCTGTGCCCTGTATATAGAGAGAACAATGCCCTTCCATAGAGAGCTGTGCCCTGTATATACTGAGAACAATGCCCTTCCATAGAGAGCTGTGCCCTGTATATAGAGAGAACAATGCCCTTCCATAGAGAGCTGTGCCCTGTATATAGAGAGAACAATGCCCGGGCCATAGAGAGCTGTGCCCTATATATGGAGAACAATGCCCGGGCCATAGAGAGCTGTGCCCTGTATATAGAGAACAATGCCCTTCCATAGAGAGCTGTGCCCTGTATATAGAGAACAATGCCCTTCCATAGAGAGCTGTGCCCTGTATATAGAGAACAATGCCCGGCCATAGAGAGCTGTGCCCTGTATATAGAGAACAATGCCCGGCCATAGAGAGCTGTGCCCTGTATATAGAGAACAATGCCCGGCCATAGAGAGCTGTGCCCTGTATATAGAGAACAATGCCCGGCCATAGAGAGCTGTGCCCTGTATATAGAGAACAATGCCCGGCCATAGAGAGCTGTGTCTCTTTAACTTTGGTGGTCAGTGTAAATGCCTGTGTCACTTGGTATGAATGCCCTTTTAGATGATAGTCAGTTATGCCTCTGTTGCTTTTGTTACTTGTCTATTAGCTAGATTCACAGTCCTCGCCGCAACTTTAAGGCGGCGTAGCTTAGCGTATTTACGCTACGCTGCCTTAAGTCAGAGAGGCAAGTACTGTATTCTCAAAGTACTTGCCTCCTAACTTACAGCGGCGTAGCGTAAATGCGGCGGGCGCAAGCGCGCCTAATTCAAATTCGGCTGAGGGGGCGTGTTTTATTATAATTAGGCTTGACCCGACGTGATTGACGTTTTTACGGAACTGCGCATGCGCAGTGCGCCTACATTTCCCAGTGTGCATTGCGACTAAGTCCGCCGCACGGGCCTATTGATTTCGACGTGGACGTAAACAAGGTAAATCCCTATTCACGGACGACTTACGCAAACAACGTAAAATTTTTGAAGCGGGAACGGCGGCCATACTTTAACATTACTATTCCAACTATTTGATGGAATATCTTTAGGCCTGATAATGCGTTACGTAAACGGCGTATCTGTCCTGCGTCGGCCGGGCGTACGTTCGTGAATAGGCGTATCTAGGGATTTACATATTCTACGCCGACCGCAATGGAAGCGTCACCTAGCGGCCAGCTAAAATATTGCACCCTAAGATAGGACGGCGCAAGCCGTCGTATCTTAGATAGGTTTAAGTGTATCTCTGTTTGAGAATACACTTAAACCTAGGTCGGCGCAGATTCCGAGTTAGGTCGGCGTATCTACTGATACGCCGACCTAACTCTACCTGAATCTAGCTATATGAGTTTAAGCTCTCATTGGGCTTCCACTTCATTGCTGAAAATAACACTTGCTATAGCTCATTGTTAGGAAGGGGGTTGATCATTTTTGCTAACAATCCCTTATTGATTTTTACACTATATTGTCAATAGTATTGGGACGCCTGCCTTTACACGCACATGAACTTTAATGGCATCCCAGTCTTAGTCCGTAGGGTTTAATATTGAGTTGGCCCACCCTTTGCAGCTATAACAGCTTCAACTCTTCTGGGAAGGTTTAGGAGTGTGTCTATGGGAATGTTTGACGATTCCTCCAGAAGCGCATTTGTGGGGTCAGGCATTGATGTTGGATGAGAAAGTGCGGCCCACAGTCTGCACTCTAAATCATTCCAAAGGTGTTCTATGGGATTGAACTCAGGACACTGTGCAGGCCGGTCAAGTTCCTCCACCCCAAACTCGCTCATCCATGTATTTTTGGACCTTGCTTTGTGCACTGGTGCGCAGTCATGTTGAAACAGAAAGGGACCATCCCCAAACTGTTCCCACAGAAGTTGGACGCATTAAATTGATCAACGTGTCTTAGTATGCTGATGCCTTAAGAGTTCCCTTCACTGCAAGCCCAATCCCTGAAAAACAATCCCCACACCATAATCCCCCCTCCACCAAATGATTTGGACCAGTGCACAAAGCAAGGTCCATAAAGACGTGGATGAGCGTGTTTGGGGTGGGGGAACGTGACTGAGGTCACAAATGCACTTCTGGAAGAATGGTCAAACATTCCCATAGAAACACTCCTAAACATTGTGGACGGCCTTCCCAGAAGAGTTGAAGCTGTTATAGCTGCAAAGGGTGGGCCAACTTAATATTGGACCCTACAGACGAAGACTGGGATGCCATTAAATTTCATGTGCATGTAAAGGCAAGTGTCCCAATATTTTTGACAATATAGGCCCAGATGGGCGTAAAACTGCGGCGGCGTAACGTATGTCGGATCTAATGGATATCTATGCGTAACTGATTCTAAGGCCCAGATTCTCAAAGGGCTTACGACGGCGCAACGCAATGTACGCCGTCGTAAATCCTAATCTGGGACGTCGTACCTATGCGACTGATTCTTAGAATCAGTTACGCATAGATATCCATTAGATCCGACAGGCGTAAGGCTCTTACGCTGTCGGATCTTAAATGCAATTTTTTTTTTCCGCTAGGTGTCGCCTCCGTCGTTTTCCCCGTCGAGTATGCAAATTTGCAAAATACGCGAATTCCCGAACGTACGCGCGGTCTACGCAGTGAAGTTACGACGTTTACGTTAGATTTGCGATGCGTAAAGTTGCCCCTGCTATATGAGGGGCAACCAATGTTAAGTATGGCCGTCGTTCCCGCATCGAAATTTAAAAATTTACGTCGTTTGCGTAAGTCGTCCGTGAATGGGGCTGGACGCCATTTACGTTCACGTCAAAACCAATGACGTCCTTGCGACGTCATTTAGCGCAATGCACGTCGGGAAATTTTAGGGACGGCGCATGCGCAGTACGTTCGGCGCGGGAACGCGCCTAATTTAAATGCTCTACGCCCCCTACCCGGCTCATTTGAATTAGGCGGGCTTGCGCCGGGGGATTTACGCTACGCCGCCGCAACTTTACAAGCAAGTTCTTTGTGAATAAAGCACTTGCCTGTAAAACTTGCAGCGGCGTAACGTAAATGACATACGTTACGCCGCGGCAGTTTTACGCCCATCTACAAGAATCTGGGCCAAAGAATCAGTCGCATAGATACGACGGCCCAGATTAGGACTTCCGACGGCGTACATTGCGTTGCGCCGTCGTAAGCCCTTTGAGAATCTGGGCCATAGTGTATCTGCAACTGAATGTGAATGAATCCTTATACGTAAATGTGTCACTTTTTATACATAGACTTGTTAGGACCCCTTTAATGACTTATTTTGCTGCTCTGTGATATCACACGATGAGATCTATATAAAATGCCTGTACCATTACCATTATACCATTCACCATTATAAATAGCCCAATGATAGCTCTAATTCATTTCCCATTTGATCATGTGCAGCTGCACTTCAGAAACAATGATTAATGATAAAGATAACAGCAAAGGACGGGTAGTCATTGGAACTGTACCAATGTGCGTACGTGTGACATGGCCCAGTATTAATCTAGGTAGATCCAAGTTTTATAGGGCAATATCATCCAGTCCTGTCACATTCCATGCATGTGGCTCGGTTTATAAGTATCTAGCAGAATACCCTCAGAAAGAGCACACTCATATTCCTTCATTTTTAGGAATGTGTTGATGATAAATCATATTTTGTTCAAATGGGGAAATGAAAGCGGAAATAAGCCCTGCCATGATTTCCCATAAATCTCACACCCAATAAAGCCCAAGTCCAGCTAAAAATAAGATTTTTATACTTAGCATACAATCTCTTTTTTTGAGTCCATTGAGAGACACTGGAATTAGGTTGGGTTATACTGTCACCTACAGGAGTTTGGAACACTGGCAAAAAAGGGAAAGAAACGTTGAGGCCAGCACCTATATAACCCTCATAGATAGCTGGATTCAGATAGATTTACGCCGGCGTATCAGTAGATACGCCGTCGTAACTCTGAATCTACGCCGTCCTAAATTTATGCATATTCTGGAAAACAGATATGCTTAAATTAGGCTAAGATATGAGCGGCGTAAGTCTTGTACGCCGTCGTATCTTAGGGTGCAATATTTACACTGGCAGCTAGGTGGCGCTTCCGTTGAGTTCGGCGTAGAATATGCAAATGACTAGATATGCCGATTCAGAAACGTACGTGCGCCCGGCGCATTTTATTACGTCTTTTACGTACTGCTTTTTCCGGCGTAAAGTTAGTCGAACAAATAGCTGGACTAGTCAATGTTAAGTATGGCCGTAGTTCCCGCGTCGAAATTAAAAAATTTTACGTTGTTTGCGTAAATCGTCCGTGAATGGGGCTGGACGTAATTTACGTTCACGTCGAAACCAATACATCCTTGCGGCGTACTTTGGAGCAATGCACACTGAGATATGTACACGGACGGCGCATGCGCCGTTCGTAAAAACGTCAATCACGTCGGGTCACCACCCATTTACATAAAACACGCCCCCCTCATCCTCATTTGAATTAGGCGCGCTCACACCGGCCCCATTTATGCTACGCCGCCGTAACTTAGGAGGCAAGTGCTTTGTGAATACAGCACTTGCCTCGCTGACTTACGGCGGCTAATTGTATATACGATACGCTACGCCACCTGAAAGATGCAGCAATCTACCTGATTCCAGCTAATAATACATATATATACATCTCCGTTTTGTAAATAACCAGTGCATAGGGCCTCAATGGATTTAAAGAAAAACATTGCATTACAAAAATCGTATTTTTTTATCATCCGATAAGGATGAAAAATTCTGATATTGTCAGGATGTCTGAAAGCAATAAAACTGAGGGGTGAGCAACATCCAAATAGAGTCCCAAGAAAGCTAGAGAACTATCACACGACTGACATATTTACCTGAAGAGACCAACCTCAAATTAAACTAGATAGGAAAAGCCCCTCTGTAAAGGCAGAGGAAATGTCACAATCAAGTTGAGGATGGAGGATCAGCCCAATGTTCCAGACATAGGCATGTGCACAGGGTCTACCGGATGTGCCTGGGCACACCCTAATCACCCCATTCGCATTAGTATTATCGCTCTGTGCGGCAACAGAAAGATGGGAAAGATCTGCCTCTTGTCGGCTATACCATAAAATAAATGTTTACTGTACGCTCTTCTCTTTTACTGTGCCAGAAGGGAGATCAAAGGTCATATATATGTAGTAGACATGTGCACACTGAAATATTTTGTTTCGTTCGAAAAATACATTTATTTAGTTACTCCCGAAATTAATTTTATTTATTTTTTTCCCGTAAAAAAATGCTTTCGTCCGAAAATCCGAATTAATGAAGGTTGAATCTGTCATTGAAGGCTTATGGTGTCTGTCGAATGTTCAAAGAAGATTAGACGGAGCAGCTAAACTCTACGACGCCGCAATTGTACATTTCAAGTCAAATGTTCCGCCTACAAGCTATAGAAGATTTCTAATGTTGTATGACACTAGTAATAATATTTAAATAAATAAAAGTGCAGCGCCAATAGCAGGAACTCATAACCAGAGTTCTAAAATGAAGTGTAGCAAAAAACAAATTCAAACGTATCACTGTGAATAAGTAATAAACAAACTCAATATAAGTGACATATATATATATGAATGTCCGTGAGGGTGAAAAAGATCCAAAACGGGGGAGTTAATTCTTGTAGAATCAATATGGAAATTTTTCTTTCAAGGAAAGGTGATCCCTCCAAAGCCAAATAATAGGATACCCTTACCGGATAGGGTGGACCCAAACTACACCATACGGTGGTGGGTCATACTTGCATGGGGGGCCAATTGCCCAATCTGGTCATTGCTGTGGTAATGCTCCTCGTTCCCACTGGATTGGTGGTCTCCTCGGCAGGATGTTGTGTAAATCAACTTTCAGGTGACTCCTTCCGCTCCAATTCAGGATATGGAAAAATGGGTGAAGCAAAACCAGCTAATCTAGAGTATACCTGGCTCTGTAAATCATGATTCTAAGAATTAGCTAACCTGCCCCAAACCCCAAACCCCTGCCTCATCCTCCTCCAAAGAAAGAGGGGTAGGCACATAATACTCCTTCATAGGAGCACTCCTAAATTGGGAGCTTAACCACTTAAGAACTGGAAGATTTTACCCCCTTACTGACCAGGACATTTTTTGAGATGCGCCACTGTTATTTTAACTGACAATTGCGCGATCGTGTGATGCTGTACCCAAATAAAATGAATGTCCTTTTTTCTCCAAAAATAGAGCTTTCTTTTGGTGGTATTTGATCACCTCTGCGTTTTTTTTTTTTTTTTTTGCTATATAAACAAAAAAGGCAGACATTTAAAAATATATATATATTTTTTTTTAATTTGTGCTATAAATAATATCCAATAAAAAAATGATTGCTGAATAGCTCCCCCTTTGGCAGCACACGCGTGCCCACATGGACTAGTTCACAAAACGACGTACAGGTACATCAATTTGCATTGCCGTGCCACAGTAAATCTGTGGCGGGCTGTCGGCAAGTAGTTAAAGAAGGAAGAAAGCAGAAATAATTTCCTGAAGAAACTGCAGAGAATCTGTAGATTAGGTGATCAGGTCCCACGGAGGCTTTAGAATGTATATAATTTTCCACGTGGGGAATTCAGATGCAGAATGCTTTATTAATCCCAAAGGGAAATTATTAGAGAGGAAGTAAACCTTGATGCATGTGCCCTTTCTAGAGTGCGCATGCGCCGAATATACTGGCACATGCGCATTAGACATCGTCGTACAGGGAATTGTAATTATCTCCTAAACCGTGTAGGGTTAGGAGATATTTCTAGCACCTACAGGTAAGCCTTAATCTAGGCTTACCTGTAGGTGAAAGTGGTCTGTAAGGGTTTACAACCACTTTAAGATGCAGTTATACTTAAAGCGGTAGTTCACCCTCACTTACATCATTTTTCCATCGAGACAGGCATTGTAGCGCGAGCTACAGTATGCCTGTCCCGATTTTTTTACCCCCGTACTCACTGTGTACTCGTCCATTAAAGATTTCGGCTCCCGCGGGGAATGGGCGTGCCTATGGAGAGGGAGGATGATTGACGGCCGGCCCTGGCACGTCACTCTCCCCGAAGACAGCCGGAGTAGGTCTCGGCTCTTCACGGCGCCTGCGCACAGGCTATGCGCAGGCGCCATGAAGAGCCAAGCCTATTTCGGCTATTTCCGGAGAAGCGTGACGCGCCAGAGCCGGCCGTCAATCACTTTCCGTCTGGATTGGAACACCCATTCCCCGTGGGCAGACGGAATCGTCTAGGTCGGATTAAACAGTGAGTACGGGGATAAAAAATGTAAGACCGGCATACTGTAGCTCGCGCTACGATGCCGAATTTTATGATAGAATAAAAAAAATTTTTTTTTTTTTATTCTAGGGTGAACCCCCGCTTTAACAAAGACAAAATGAAATGACAACAACAAACAAAAACTAAAGACAACTAACAAAAACTAAAGACACACAATAACAAACAAAATACAAGTCACCAATAAAGACTCTTGCAAACCGGAGTAACAAATGCAACCCTTTTTACTGATTTGAAATGAGATGCATTGTTGTCTATGGAACAATGTACATACTGTAGCTGAATAAAGATCAGTAATACAGTGTTGAGTACAGAGCCGTTAAACAAAAATAGAAAAGGTTATAATTCAGTGCGGTTATGTGCATACGCGTGTTTACACATCTATAGTATAAATGAGTATGTATCTGTTGCGGCGTAAGGCCGTGTAATTCAAATGGGGATGTAGGGGGCGTGTTTTATTTAAATTTGTGTTGACCCCGTGTTTTTTACGTTTTATTTGAACGGCGCATGCGCCGTCTGTAAAATATCCCAGTGCGCATGCTCGAAATTCCGCCGCAAGGACGTCATTGCTTTCGACATGAACGTAAATTACGTCCATCCGTATTTGCGAATGACTTACGCAAACGACGTAAAATTTCAAAACTCGGCATGGGAACGACGGCCATACTTAACATTAGCTACCCCTCATGTAACAGGATGACCCGTGACACCCAGAGACTTTTGAGGGATGGGGGATACTCCTGTGCCAGCGGCCCTAAGAACTCTTGGGTCTAAGTTCACCCTGTGCCCCTTTTGGGCATAGGGTGGCTAAGAAATCATAATTCATGTATTACATGAGATAGGACATTAATAATAGTTCATATTGTAGGATGTCTTGAGATATCACAAGTTGTTGGCTTATTCAATATGGGGACACATTCTTTTGAAAGGTGTTAATTGCATAGACTCCTATTCATTGTCCATTGTGTAAAGGTGTTAATCCAGGTCTGCTCCCAGACCTCTAATTATGTATGCTAAATACTGTTTTGTGTGTGGAATGGAACTTGTCAACCTGTCTGTCAGAGACGGAACGTCTGCCTAGGGAACTCAGTGTGTGATGGTGTTTTGTTTGTTATGCTGTTAATGAAGGAATGTGCAGTGATTAGATCATGATAATTATAGGCCAGCGTGGACACGTCTAGAATGTTTAGTAATTAGCCTTGGTGTGTGATTAGGGGGGTGGAGATCTCATTGTCCCGTTGAATACTGTCACATGATTGTAACTGCATAAAAAGCTGAGAAGAAACCATTAAAATCATTACATTTGAAACCAGAAGCACAGAGCTGTGTGTCTCGTGTCTGGGGGGAATTATTTTGGGTCGTGTTCGTTTGCCTGATTGTGGAGTGTCGATAAGCTGTCTTGGATGGGATGCAAGGTCGTAATCGGTGGTGACCGTTACACCTCATATAGCAGGGGTGACTATACGCCGGAAAAAGCTGAACGCAAACGAAGTAAAAAAAAAGCGCCGGGCGGTCGTTCGTTTCTGAATCGGCGTAACTCCTCATTTGCATATTCCTTGCGTAATAATACGGAAGCGCCACCTAGCGGCCAGCCTGGAATTGCAGCCTAAGATCCGATGGTGTAAGTCACTTACACCTGTCGGATCTTAGGGATATCTATGCGTAACCTGATTCTATGAATCAGGCGCATAGATACAACCGTCGGAACTCAGAGATAGGACAGCGTATCAGGAGATACGCCGTCGTATCTCTTTCTGAATCCGGCCCACAGTCTTTTTTTTACTCAGAGACTTTCTGTTAACAAGTACCTGAGTAAACCTCAGTAAATTATGACGCTCGTGTGCAAGGGGCACAGCAAACTAATATATACAAATAAATAATAGATAATAATAAATAAAGAAATAAAACAAATTAGATACTGTACTGTAATAAACCATATCATCCGATAAAAAAAACACTATATCATATGTAGCACTACCCCCGGAGGAGCTGCTGGTTGTTTTGGGTGGCACATTTACCTCGTGGCTCTTCCGAATTCCTAGGGGTGAACGGTGCATATAGCAATAGTAAAAGAATGTCAGCAACAAGTGTCTTTGCTGTGCTCTTTATTACCCAGCCGGGTAAAAACAATGAACTGGTGATGAAAGGGATAGAGTTTGTAAGAAGAAGGAGAACAGCAGATTCAGGTGTAGTATTTGGAACAGTCCTGCTCCCATGTATAACACTTTCTGCACCACTCCTGCCTGAGTGGGTTTAGTGTACCCGGACAGGCCTCTCTCACTGACCTGGCAGCCGGAGTATCACTCAAACCTTTGTAGGATAAAGTCTCTGCCACAGACCCTCCTTGGTGAACGTCAGGGAGACACCTCTGCCACAGGCCCTCTCTGATTGTAGTTACGGAGGCAATCCTCCTTAGGTGCATTACGCCTGGATCTCCTTCTTAATGTCTTAAAGAATTGACAGCAGAGAAAGGGACACACTCCAGTGCCATCCATGGGAAAGTCCCCAAAACTTCCCAGAGAGGAATGTCCTGTAGCACTCAAGAAATGTCCAGTGGGGTTGTGGTCAGTATCCTAACTCACAATTTACTGACTGGAATGGTACCAACAGATTGGCAAAACGCAAATGTGGTACCAATATATTAAAAAGGACTAAGATATACGTATAAATGAAAACTACAGACTAGTCAGCCTAACATCAATGGTGTGTAAACTATTGGAAGGAATGGTAACCAACATGGATTTGTGAAGGACCGTTTTTACCAGACCAATATTCTTTGTTGAGGTAAGCTGTCATTTGGATTTGGGGAAGACCTGTGGTTGTAGTGTATCTGGATTTCTCTAAGGTACAGTACCCACCAAATTGAAAATCTATTTGCATTGATGCATTGATGATATTGTATGCACCAGGATAGGAGCGCATCCAGAGTGGTGATGATTAATGGCAGATTTTTTGAGTTATCTACAGTTGTGAGCGGTATGCCCCAGGGCTCTCTCGCAGGACCAATTTTGTTTAACTTGTTTATAAACCATATAGAGGCTGGAATAAATAGTTAAATCTCAGTGTTTGCTGATGATACAACGCTAAGCAGGACAATAACTTCAAAACAGGATATAGCAACATTACAAGATAAAAAAAAGAGGGATGCACATTTAGCGCCCCCCCCCCTTTTTAATTAGTGGGGCGTTACGCTAAAGTTAGTGGGGAATGGGAGATTTCAGTTGCTCCCATTGACTAATTGTTAGTTTGTGCTGTTGCCAGTTCAGAACTACCTCTTGGGTCAGTCTGTGTGTCCTGGGGTGCGCTTCCACCCCTGGGCAGCAGTTGGCGTTATAGGGGTTCTGATGGAACCATCCTTCCCCAGCAGCCAATCAGAGGAGTTTCCCTCTTTGGGCATGCTGGCGGAGGGTATATCTGGGGCACCGGCCATTTTTTCGGGTAGACTGCTGGGCCCGAGTTCCAGGTGCGGCATCCACCTTCAGGGTGCGCGCATCCGCGGGCCCCATCCTCGTGGCCGGCCTGTACGAGGCTGTGCACCTTGCGGAGTTTCTTTGATAAAGAAAGGGACCCCAGCGGCTTGCTGGGTTCCAGATCCTAAGCTGAAGGCTGAATGGTGGGGGATTGGCTCAGGAGAACCTGAGTGCAGGGGTTGTCTGTGAGGCCTGGACGAACCACCGGGGATCCGATCATCACGCTACATGACAGGTACTTCTCTTTCTTTTTGGCTGTCAGTGGGTGATCCTATAGTACAGGACTTACTGGGAGGATTCGCTATCCTTACACTTCAAATTATACTAAGAAAATTTACTACGCATGTGGCAGAGGCTTTATTTCCTCCCAGTGATCTGATTTTCGCGAGCGACCCTTTGGCTGCCAGGTCCAAGTTAATTGCCTGTCCAAGGGGCACTTACCCGCCCTGGCGAGGGTGGCAACATTTAAATTATCTGTGTCGAGAGCAGGCTTGCTCTCTATGTTTTTGATATCCAAGGCCTGATGCTACAAGTTCTTCCTACTCGTCAACCTTTTCCCCACTGTGTGTTATGTTGATGTTGGCCTTGTTGGGCCTGGAATAAAGCATTGAAAATTCACGCTACCGGCTTGACACTTGTTCTTTCATCCACACTCACGAGTATTGCCCTTAAATCGAAGAATTTGGTAACTTATTACGCCGATCCCAAATTAACCAGTGGCTCCTTCGGGGGTAGCGCTACACACAGCTATATGGCAGATGTGGTTTAATATTCAAAAAATTAAAGTAATGCATATTTCAGAGCTACAAATATGCATGCAAGTTACTTGTAGGACGAGAGCCTCGGGGGGAATTGAGGATTGAAAAAGATCTGGCCATCATTGTATGTTACAGACTGAGCAACAGCATGCAATTCCAAGCTGTCCTTTAACTGGAGATAGTCCAAAGAAGGGAAACAAAGCTAATCAAGAGGTTGGAGGACCCTTTGCTTGCTTTTATCTGGCCCTTGGGGCCTTATTCCTCCCACTGCCAGCACAATGGGTCATAGTTCTTGTCACTGACGTCAACAATGGGGTACTAGTCCTCTAACTGACGCTAGTGATGGGGCACTTTTCCTCCCACTGACACCAATGATGGGGCACAATTCCTCCTTCTGACAAAAGTGATAGGTCACAATTACTCCCCCTAATACCAATGACAGAGCATTGTTTACTCCCACTGATGCCAGGACATTTTCTTCTCCCATTCGAACGGTCTAGCCCTCCTAAAGTCTGAAGGACAGTAAACTGGCCCTTTGTTTAGAAAATTTGGAGACCCCTCCTCTAAAGAAGCAGAAAGAGTTTCTTCTGAACTAGCTGGATGTTCCGAATGTAGGAACCCACCATATAGGGAAGCATCCCCAGGGTGGCTAAAAGGCACTGCCCTTTTCCGAAAAAGGAAGAATGAATTAATATGGAGGCCTTCTCAATCTGAAGGAATCATCTGGATGTCACTCCTTGAGTCCAGACACCTTGATACCAAGAAGGAGCCTGATTGCAGATAAAAGTCTCAAAGACAAAAGCTCACAAACTCAGAAGGAAGAAGAAGGAGATTGTAGATTTTTGGGGAGGTAGAGAAGTGACCGAGCCAACTGGCAAGGGATCTCTATACCGTGGGACTTGTCTAAACCCCTTTGGTCTTAGGTGAATTAAAGGTACCAGCATATTACTCAAGAAGGCCATCTCTTTGCAAGGCCCACAGTAGTAGAGTACTTCAGAAAGACTCGAATTGCACGAGTACACCAAACAAGCCCTCTTTAGTGAGGGGATGCCAGGAGAAGGAGCTACCGTGAACGCCATATATACCTTGTAGAACAGGAGATCTCAGCAAATACCACAGAAACTAAATAGCGCCCAATTATATGAAGCTCTACTGTAAGGAGTGGAACAAGTTCAAGAGGTGAACTACTCTTGAAAGAAAGTTCCTACCAAGGAAGGTTCCAGAGTGCTGCAAACATGACGTAAGACTCAAAAGAAACATCTTTAAGAATATCCTTATTAGAAGACTGATGAGCAGTGGCGGCTGGTGCTCAAAATTTTTAGGGGGGCGCAAACAAATGAAAAAAAAAGACAATTGCAGCCTCACTGTGCCCATCAAATGCAGCCACTGTGCCATGCCATCAATTGTCGCCACTGTGCCATTAATTGTCACCACTGTGCCCATCAATTGTCACCACTGTGCCATGCCAAACGCAGCCACTGTGCCAGCAAACGCAGCCACTGTGCCATGCCATCAATTGTCCCCACTGTGCCCACATCAATTGTCCCCACTGTGCCCACATCAATTGTCCCCACTATACCCACATCAATTGTCCCCACTGTGCCCACATCAATTGTCCCCACTGTGCCCACATCAATTGTGCCCACATCAATTGTCCCCACATCAATTGTCCCTACATCAATTGTCCCCACTGTGCCCTGTAAAATGCTGCCAGTCAGATTGCCCCCCCCCCCCGCCCGGCACTTACCTTTCTGGGGTTCGCCATCCTCCTTCCACTGTCCCTCGATGTCTTCTGCCGCCCTCGATGACACTTCAGCCAATCAGGTTACTGATAACCAGAATCAGTGAACCTGATTGGCTGAGACGGCCGCCAGTCTTATCCAAGGGACGTAGCCCACTACGTTCCAAGGATAAGACATCCGGGAGCTGAAGGGCTGTACTAGGAGAGCCGCTGGCTCTGATATTGCACTTCCGCACAGCCAACCAGCTGTCCTTATTCAGATAATCGGCGCCCAATGTCCGGTTATTATTTTTATGACTACAGGAGGGGGAGGGGCGGCACCAGGGCGCCCCCTATGGACGGGCCGCCACTGCTGATGAGGGACAGCTGAGCAAACTGTCAATTTTAGTGATTTAGCCTGATGTCAGGTGTGGTTTTAGTGCCTAAATGCTGAGTAGGTACCGCTGTACATTTTCCAGGGACCCAACTGTATGAACAAAAAAGTCCCACACTTAAAAGAAGCAAGTGCACACTTTCATGTAGGGGATTGAGCAGAGAAGTTAGAAGATCTTTGGCTTTGAGCTTAAGTGGGAGGAAGTTCCTGCTTGCAAATAAGCTACTACTGCTGTGTGGATGTAGAAACGTAGAAACGGGTCATTGCTAATGACAGGATCAAGTGCAGGTCTGAAGAGGCAACATGCCTACCCTACCTAATAAGACATTTTCCATGTCTGTAAATGTCCGTTATAGACAGCAACCTCCAGTAAAAAATATGACCATATCATGTCCACATGGTCCACACATGGTCTCTGACCATCTCTTGTATCCTTTTTTCAGTCTATGACCATCTATTGTATCATGTCCACAATCTCTAACCATCTCTTGTATCATGTCCACAATCTCTGACCATCTCTTGTATCATGTCTGCAGCCTCTGACCATCTCTTGTATCATGTCTGCAGCCTCTAACCATCTCTTGTATCATGTCCACAATCTCTGACCATCTCTTGTATCATATCTGCAGCCTCTGACCATCTCTTGTATCATGTCTGCAGCCTCTGACCATCTCTTGTATCATGTCTGCAGTCTCTGACCATCTCTTGTATCATGTCTGCAGCCTCTAACCATCTCTTGTATCATGTTCACAATCTCTGACCATCTCTTGAATCATGTCCACAATCTCTGACCATCTCTTGTATCATGTCCACAATCTCTGACCATCTCTTGTATCATGTCCACAATCTCTGACCATCTCTTGAATCATGTCCACAATCTCTGACCATCTCTTGTATCATGTCCACAATCTCTAACCAGCTCTTGTATCATGTCCACAATCTCTGACCATCTCTTGAATCATGTCCACAATCTCTGACCATCTCTTGTATCATGTCCACAATCTCTGACCATCTCTTGTATCATGTCCACAATCTCTGACCATCTCTTGTATCATGTCCACAATCTCTGACCATCTCCTGTATCATGTCCACAATCTCTGACCATCTCGTGTATCATGTCTGCAGCCTCTGACCATCTCTTGTATCATGCAAAAAAAAAAAGGTTGTCACGGAGATTCACCCTATTGTAATAGTCTGGGCAGGGAAGTATGGGTAATTAATAAACAATACAGAACAATTATTCCATTGCCCTTAGACTCAAACCATTCACCTAAATATATACAGAGTAGGATTAGGTGTGCCCCTCTGAATCAGGGTTAATGCATAAAAAAAAGAGGGGAGAGAAAGAGGGCCAAAGGCCCCGTCAGGATTCTTCAGAGAGGAACAAACTGGATTTTAACGAAAAAAAAGCTCTGTCCATCTCTTGTCTTGTATGTCTTGTATCATGTCTGCAGTCTCTGAGGGGGTGCCAGTGGAGAGGAGTGAAGAGTGGAAGCACAGCCTGGATGGGGGTCACGGGAGGAGACAGACGTGTGTGGACTGTAGAAATGAGAATATAAAATGAAACCAGAGCAGCAAAGCTGGAGCCCGGAGAGGACCATCTGAATGAGTCCTGCGGGTTTCCCCTTATATCAGTAATCCCCCTTTACCTTAGTGTGTTCAATCAGTGAAAGGTAGTCTGTGGTCACCAGATTCCTCCCCACATCTGAGTTCCCGATGCTTCACTTTACATGAGAGTCTGCAGGATTCTCCCTTACAGTGTAAGGGGGGAACACTGTTGACACTGATGTAAAGGGGAACTCTGATGTAAGGGGCAATGCTGCAGACCTTGATATAAGTGAGAATTCTGATGTAAAGGGGAACGCTGTGGACTGATATAAGGTGGTCTTTGGTCACCAGAGCCTCCTCTTACATCAGAGTTCCCCTTTACACCAAAGTCTGCAGCATTCTACCTTATATCATGATTCACATAATTCACCTTTACATCAGAGTTCTACTTTACTCTGATGTAAGGGGGATATCGGTGCTGGCTGGACTATATATAGGTAACTTGAAAAATATGTTTTTTGACTTTTGTTATAACTGAAACAGGTTGCTAATAGCACTAGCTACATGTTTGTAGTTTAAATATTTATATTTGCATTGTTTTGCACTTTTATGTACTTTTTTGAAGTGTCAGTAAAAACTGTGGCTCTGTAAAAAAATTGGTGCGGTTTGTAAATTTCGGGCGTCCTGTCAGTAAATTTCACTTTGGGGGTAGGCAACACTGTCCAGATGCCCTCCATCATCAAGACTGATGGAGGGCCCAAAGTCTTGTATTGTATGTGAGGATGCCAAGGGACAAGTCCTCTGCAGAAGCATAGGAGAGAACTGTCTGCCAAGAGCAGGGCCGTGTTTGAGGCAGGGCAAAAGGGGCAGCTGTGGGCTCTGGGCCAGATTCTCAAAAGAGTTACGACGGTGTAACTCAGGAAACACCGTCGTATCTCTGTTTTTGGCCCCGGGTATCTATGCGAGTGATTCCTAGAATCATTTTCGCATAGATACGGCCAAGATCCCACAGGTGTAAGTCACTTACACCGTCGGATCTTAGATGTAATGCGACGCCGGCCGCTAGGTGGCGTTTACGTTCAGTTCTCATTTGACTATGCAAATGAGCCTGATACACCGATTCCCGAACGAATTAGCGTCGCGTAGTCGTCGCGTACGTTGTTTCAGTAAGCGTAAGCTTACCCCTGCTATATGAGGGGTAAACTTACGCCAGTCCGCCGTATGCCATGTTAAGTATGGCGTCGGGTCCGCGTCGGCTTTTTCCGTCGGTTACGTAGTTTTCCTAAGTCGTTCTTGAATACGACTTTACGTCAATGACGCTCACGTCGGCGTCATTGACGTTTTCCGTTGTAAGCTGGAGCATGCGCACTGGGCTATTTTTCAGCCCAGGGCATGCGCAGTTCAATCGGCGCGGGGGCGCGCTTATTTTGAATACAAGCCGCCCCCTTTGAATTACGTGGCCATACGCCGGGCCAGTTACACTACACCGCCGCAAATAACGGAGCAAGTGTTTGGGGAATACGGCACTTGCTCCTGTAAGTTGTGGCAGCGTAGTGTAAATAGCTTACGCGACGCCGCCGCAGGATATACGAGAATCTGGCCCTCTGTCATTGTTATGGGGCCCAAAGCAGCTGCCTCATATTTGCCTACTATTCCAGTTTAAATTCCCTTGTCTTAGGACTAAGTTTTAGTCCTGTGCTGTGTCCTGATATCTCAAAGTGAAGTGCTGCTACTAATGCTGCCCAGCTCTGCCCTATTGTTGTGTACAGATGGCTCACCTGCAGACCCTGTGTTTACATGTAAATAACTGTCATTCATATGTAAATAATGGGAGCATTCATATGTAAATAGAAGCAGCATTCATATGTAAATAGCAGAGACCGGCAGCATTCATATGTAAATAATGGCAGCATTCATATGTATATCATGCCCCTCTGCAGTGAAGAGATGATGTGGTGTAACCTCTAGCAACCAATCAGTGAGCAGTATTACTGTACAGTAATCTCTAGCAACCAATCAACAAGAAGAAATCATGCGCGGTAACCTCTAGCAACTAATCAATGAGCCGTAATGTGTGCTGTATCCTCTAGCATCCAGTCAGTAAGTGGTAATGATATGCTGTAACCTCTGGCAACCAATCGCAATCACTGCCTGATCTGATACATAAACTGATTTTAAGTCTAGCTGATATTTATTGCATGGGGGGCCCCAAGAAAGTTTTTACCCAGGGTCCAATCAACATTAAAGATGGCCCTGGCCAAGAGAGCGGAAAATAAGGTAAGCAAAGCTGCTTTTTTATCCCCTAGGCATAAAGGAGTAGGACAGTTTAGTCCCTCCCAGAGGATTTTGACTTTTTCCAGAGGTGGGCTTTAATTGGTAATGACCTGTAAATCTGTGCTAAGACTCTGATCTTATATTTTGTCCACATATAATTTATCTGAGACATAAACACATAAGTGACATAAGGAAACAGGAAAGTAGTTCTTTGTAACGTCATATTATTATGTATATGGCCATTTGGCTCCTCCTTGTGGTTATATGTAGGTATTACAATAAAAACAATTTGTACTGTATACATGTTTATTATTATTATTATTATTATTAATATTATAGTAGAGCAAAGACTAATAAAATATTTAATGTGCAGTAACCCACATCAGCCATTCAGACAATATCCCTTAAAGTGTATCTAAAGCCAGAAATTAAAATGTAATACATTGCAGCTGACCAGTTCTTAGATGTTGCTGCTGCATTAGTTTTCTATGTTTATTTATTTATTTTTTCACCTGATAATGCTAATAACACACATTCTGTCCTTGAGTGGCTGGGCTTACTCACTCCACTGTATCCATTAAAGGAGCAGTGGCTGTCACCCAGGCTGTTTTCTGGATTTGGACTACAAAGAGGGCTTCTTTTTTTCATCTTCATTACCGGGGGGGCTATGAATTGGCACTTTATAGAAGGAAGATGGGGAGAGAGAAAGCAATATAAACTTGACAGCTAGGGTATTGCTTTAAATAATAAATCCAGGCATAGGTATGTTATATATAGCTTGGACCAATGTAACTCTGTATATACTATACCTGTCCAATGTCCCTGGAAGCTGGAAATCAGTAAAGTAGATACTTCTACTCCAGTAATCTCCATTTGCTTTTGGGTACTGTGGCCTGAGCAGCTAGCCTGATGCATTGTAAATACAGGACTATGCTCAGTATTCTCTAAATGCATGCAAAGCATTCTCTGATTGGACGAGGCGGAGAACGTGAAATCACCACCCTATTCTCTGAATGGCTCCCGTGCCAAGTGGCTAACCTCCTGACTTCACAATGCAGGGGAGCCCGGAAGCAAGTGGAGATGACTGGAGTGGAGTAGCGAGATTCATAGAGAGTTACGCCAGCGTATCAGTAGATACGCCGACGTAACTCGGAATCTGCGCCGTCGTAAGTTTAAGTGTATGCTCAAACTGAGATACACTTAAACCTATCTAAGATACGACGGCCTGCGCTGTCGTATCTTAGGGTGCAATTTTTACGCTGGCCGCTAGGTGACGCTTCCGTTGAGTTCGGCGTATAATATTCAAATGACTAGATACGCCGATTCACGAACGTACGTGCGCCCGTCGCAGTAAAGATACGCCGTTTCCGTAAGAGGTACGCTGGCGTAAAGATAAAGCTGCCCCCTAGGTGGCGTAGCCAATGTTAAGTATGGCCGTCGTTCCCGCGTCGAAATGTGAAATGTTTACGTCGTTAGCGTAAGTCGTCCGTGAATGGGGCTGGACGTAATTTACGTTCACGTCGAAACCAATACGTCCTTGCGGCGTACTTTGGAGCAATGCACACTGGCATATGTACACGGACGGCGCATGCGCCGTTCGTAAAAAACGTCAATCACTTCGGGTCACCAATCATTTCCATAAAACACGCCCCCCCCCATCCTCATTTGAATTAGGCGTGCTTACGCCGGACACATTTACTATACGCTGCCGTATGTTAGGAGGCAAGTGCTTTGTGAATACAGTACTTGCCTGACTTAAGGTGGCGTATCATAAATACGATACGCTACGCCGCCTTAAAGATGCGGCGTCCTACCTGAATCTGGCTAGAGGTGTCTACTTCAGTGATTTCCATCTTCCAGGGGCATCAGCCAGGTATGTAAACGTTATGGATCGCCCCCCACTTTCTGTCCCACTGACACTGGCTACCATTACTATTATAAATAGTAAAAAAATAAAATATGCTTTAACTGGGGTGACTGTAGTAAACTATAACCAGTTATTAGCATAGGTCACTGGAGGTCCACCTCCATACCTGATTCCTCTGTGCATTTTTCTGGATTCACCAGCCTTTCTAAAATAACAATTGTGCCTAAAATCAGGTGTTGCATGAAAGACAGATACAGGTATCCATTAATTATTTGCCATTTTCTGGTTGTTTCTGGGTCACATATGACAAAGTCTGTAGGAGTGCCTTAATTTGTTGTTGGCATTGATGTACCCAAAAATACTTCCTTAAAGCGGAGTTCCGGCCACAATTTCACTTTTTAAATATAAATACCCCTGTAATACACAAGCTTAATGTATTCTAGTAAAGTTAGTCTGTAAACTAAGGTCCGTTTTGTTAGGTTGTTACAGCATTTAGACACTTTATAAAATAGAAATTGACTGGGGCCATCTTAAGTGTGGGCATCATGAAGCCAGACTGTATGACTTCCTGGATTTCAGCCTTGCAGATCTCGCACATGCTCAGTGCTGCACAAGCAGTGTCAGATCAGGTTTCAGCACCTGTTCTGTCCAAGTCACATGATTCTTTGAGACTGGGGAGTGCACAGACTCCTGGAAAGTTACACCCACTACATTCCCAGGAGTCTGTGCGGTGTAGGTTAGGAAGCATTAAGCACCTAGGTGCAGGAAGTGGGAAGATTAACTATTCTGCCTAGCAACAACACTTTGAAGGCATCTAAAAAAAAATAAAAAATTCGTAAAGGACTAATGACATTTTTTTAAAACTACTGATGTAATGTTATATTTATCGGTGGAACTCCACTTTAAAGAACACAGGCCGTTTCTGACACAATGTTCATAAACACTGTCCAGACATGGGATTTAAAGAACACAAAGTAGTATTAGGCCTCATGTACACTACAACTGAAGTTTAGGAGGAGTTGGTCATTTTTTTTCAGCAGCCCCTGAACTCTCCTCTATGTTATCTTATGTATACATACAGTGGGGCAGATCCACAAAGAAATGACGCCGGCGTATGTATTGATACGCCGGCGTAATTTCAAAATTCCCGCGTCGTATCATGGTTTTGAATCCTCAAAACAAGATACAACGGCATCTCGGCTAGATCCGACAGGCGTACGTCTTAGTACGCCGTCGGATCTTAGATGCAATTTTTCGGCGGCCGCTAGGTGGCGTTTCCGTCGAAATCCGCATTGGGTATGCAAATTAGCTATTTACGGCGATCCACGAACGTACGTCCGGCGGGCGCATTTTTTTACGTCGTTTTCGTTCGGCTTTTTCCGGCGTATAGCTAAAGCTGCTATTATGAGGCGTACTCAATGTTAAGTATGGCCGTCCGTCCGTAATGAATACTAACAGGATGTATCAGTGGTGTGTAGCAGAGCAGGTCTCAGAGCCACTGACAGTGTCTGTCTTGAGGGGCGGAATGTGGCCTGACTGGTCTGTACCCAAATGGGGAGGTCTCCAGGAAGGATGGTATGTCCCTATCCTTTACCTAGTTCTCTGGAACGTCTCCCTGCCACTAATCACTTTCCCTGCCAGACGGGTGACCTGTCCCTACGCTACCTACATGTGAAATGCACACCAAGCCAGGGCCTTAAATAGGCTCTGCCTGACCCAAGATGGCTACCAGTGTCACATGGGATGGCAGCATCCAATCAAATAGCTTCCCCAGTGACCCTAGAGACCATAGAGGAACCAAGTTCATCTTGACCTCCCCTCCAACTGCAATGCAGCTGCGGTCGAGTGCCACCTACAATGGAGAAAATAGACTGGACAGATTCTGTCCTTGGCATTGCAACACAGTAAGGAACAATGTGATAAATGCAATTAACATAAAGCACAACAGGAAAAGTTTCAAACATCATAATCAATAAGAGTATCTTGTAGGAAGCTAGCCGTGGTTAGACCACAAAGGGCAACAAGCAAAGGTGTCCTCTGGGGAGTCAGGTTGCAGGTAATAATCTTCTGACTGTGACTCCGGGGCCACAGGTGGATGGGGATCAACCAGGCTTTCCATACCAGTCAACTGTGCCCAAGACCGAATCCTCAGTCTGTGGAACTTGCAGGAGTGTTGGGCTGTCCGTTGTTGCTGTACTGGGGCTTTCCGCTGCCGAGCCCAGAGGGACTGTAGGCTCAAGCAGGAGAGAAGACAGGTACCACTCTGCGGGACCTCCTGCATTGGTGGAACATCCACAGGGTCAAATACTTCTTGGTCCCCAACTTGTTTGGCAGAACAGTCACCACTTAGCACACAGGGCCTCATCAGGTTGTAGTGAAGACATCTCTGTACAGGATTGGGCACTTCTGAGGCCACGCCATATGCTGTTAGCCAGCCATAGGGCCCCGAACATCAAAAGGTAGGGAGTGTAGCCAGTATTTTGGTGAATGGTATTGCTGTAGGTCCACTCACAACCCCCACATGTTAGTGTCATTCATCTCGTAGCCCTTATTCAAGGGTCCGGCATGCCCAGCAGGGTGTGGTTGAACCGTTCACAAGATGGCTACTAGAGTCACATGATGTGGCAGCATCCAATCAGATAGCTTCCCCAGTGACCCAGGACACAATAGAGGAACCAATTTCCTCTTGACTTACCCTCCAACTACAATGCCACTGCGGTCAAACACCACCAACAGTGGAGAAAATAGACTAAACCTGCCTACATGTTTTAGAAAGGCTATGATCGAGCATAGCGGGAGCTAGATCAGGACAGTGAGTGGGGAAGGTGTCTTTCTGAGTCCTGACCTCTCTACCTCCTACAGCCAACTGCCGCTCCTTTGAAAAGCAATCCATGCTTGGATTGTTTTTCAGAGGCATATGACAGGCGGCGAGGTAGCGATATGTCACCCATTCACAACCTATTTTAGCCCCTTAAATGCAGTACTACCATGCACGCCTTTGCAGGTCGGTTTCAGAGCAACTTGTTCACCTGGCGGGAATTTTTCCTGCAGGGCTACAGCATGTGTGCTTTCCTGGCTGCTGCCTCTGCAGCTAATAGGGGAGAAGTTGGGGGTGGTGAGTGTAGGACAGCCAATTCATCTTATTTTCCTGCCCTACCGACAGAAACACAGGGAAAGACTTCCCCAAATCGCACAGCACTGATTTGGGAATGCGCTAAAACGCACCGTGATTGTCAATGGTTGTGGAGTAAGAATTAATAACATTTCTGCGTGTCTACCTAAGAGCAGCATGCTTGTCTGCAAAACAAAATACGTTCCAGACACACATAGGTAGATTCACGTAGCTGTGCCTATCTATAGGCGGGTGTAGCGTATCTCAGATACACTACGCCGCCGTAAGTTAGAGTGGCAAGTACAGTATTCACAAAGAAGTTGTGCTCTAAGTTACGGCAGCGTAGTGTAACTGGGCCGGCGTAAGCCCGCCTAATTCAAAAGAGGCTGGTTGGGGGCGTGTTCTATGCAAAATACTAGTGACCCCACGTATTTGACGTTTCTAACGAACGGCAAATGCGCCGTCCGTGGACGTATACCAGTGCGCATGCTCCAAATTACGCCACAAAGACTCATTGGTTTCGAAGTGAACGTAACTGACGCCCAGCCCCATTCACGGACGACTTACGCAAACGACGTAAAACGTGAAAAATTCTACGCGGTTCCGCTGTCCATACTTAGAGGATCACTAAAGGAAATTTTTTTTTTAGCTAAATAGCTTCCTTTACCTTACTGCAGTACTGGTTTCATGTCCTCATTGCTCGTTTTTGCTTTGAAGTGGCTGTAATTCTGCTGTGATCTCCACACTTCCTGGTTGTCGGTTTCCTTATAACCATCATACTGGGAGCTTTTCATGATGGTCTAACCAGGGATATGCAATTAGCGGACCTCCAGCTGTTGCTGAACTACAAGTCCCATGAGGCATAGCAAGACTGACAGCCACAAGCATGACACCCAGAGGCAGAGGCATGATGGAACTTGTAGTTTTGCAACAGCTGGAGGTCCGCTAATTGCATATCCCAGGTCTAAGCTGTCATTACTGTGTGTCTAAAACTTAACAGAACCAATCAGATTCATTTTAAAAACAAAACACTGCCCTGGATTTGTTTGTTTTTGTTCTGTGGGTCTCTTTACTTCACAGAAACATGAAACCAGTTTAAAAACTAAAGTGAAACTGTAGGCACATTATATGATTGAATTTAATCTATTTTTAATAATTTTTAAAAGGAATCAATTAACTTTTATGTCTCTATACCCTGTAAACAGTCATTTCAGCAGAAACATTTTTTTCCTTTAGTGACCCTTTAACATTGGCTGCGCCATCTTTTTGGTGGTTTATCTTTACGCCGCAAAACGCCTTACGTAAACGGCATTTATTTACTGCGACGGCCGGGCGTACGTTCGTGAATAGGCGTATCTCGCTGATTTACATATTCTAGGCGTAAATCAGCGTACACGCCCCTAGCGGCCAGCGTAAATATGCAGTTAAGATACAACAGCTTAGGAGACTTACGCCGGTCGTATCTTAGCAACATTTAAGCGTATCTCAGTTTGAGAATACGCTTAAATGTAGGACGGCGCAGATTCGGAGTTACGACGGCGTATCTACTGATACGCCGTCGTAACTCTACCTGAATCTGGCTAACAATATTTAAACCAAGCTTTACACTGGGGTGCCTCAAGACTGAAAATACTTCTCTGTGGGGCACCGTGACTGTACAAAGGTTCTCAATGGGGGTCATAAACAGAAAAAAAAAAAACAGGCATAAAATTTGGCTTGTCTAAAACGAAATAAATAAATGTATGAAATCTTTTTTCATGACTAAGCAGACACAAATGTGTATTCATCCACTAGAGGGAGTGTGCACACCGGGATGCGTAATATGCAGAGCGAAAACTTTTCAGTGATAGCTGAGCGCCTCCTTTTCACATCATTATATAATAATAGAGGTAGATAGCATTGGGATGGATAAAAACTAACACCTTGAAACCTTTATATTATCATCACATAATTACTACTGTTCCACTAACATAAACATTTTCTGTTATGTTATGTCTGGTGATGTCGATGTACACTATGGGCCAGATTCAGATAGAATTGCCTATCTTTAGGCAGGCGTAGCGCATCTCAGATACACTACGCCGCCGTAACTTAGTGAGGCAGGTACCGTATTCACAACGAACTTGCGTCCTAAGTTAAGGCGGCGTAGTGTAAATGGGCCGGCGTAAGCCCGCCTAATTCAAATTGTCCAGGCAGTGAGCGTGTTGTATTATAATGAGCCTTGACCCCACGTAATTCACGCTCCTAACGAACATCGCATGCGCCGTCCGTGAACGTATCCCAGTGTGCATGCTCGAAATCACGTCGCAAATAGTCAATGCTTTCGACGTGAACGTAACTTACGCACAGCCCTATTCGCGTACGACTTACGCAAACGACGTAAACGACGGAAAAATCTACGCTGTCCCGACGTCCATAGTTAACATTGGCTACGCCTCATATAGCAGGGGTAACTTTACGCCGAAAAAAGCCTTACGTAAACAACGTAAATCAATGCGCTGGGCGGACGTACGTTTCTGAATCGGCGTATCTAGCTCATTTGCATATTGTACGCGTAAATCTACGGAAGCGCCCCCTAGCGGCCAGCGTAAATATGCACCCTAAGATACGACGGCGTAGGAGACTTACGCCGCTCCTATCTAGGCCAAATCTATGCGTAACTGATTCTCTAAATAAGGCGCATAGATACGACCATGCTCATTCGGACATACGACGGCGTATATGGAGATACGCCGTCGTATGTCCTTTATGAATCTGGCCCTATATTGTCAAAAGTATCAGGACGCCTGCATTTGCACGCACGTGAACTTTAATGACATCCCAGTCTTAGTCCGTAGGGTTCAATTGAGTTGGCCCTCCCTTTGCAGCTATAACAGCTTCAACTTTTCTGATAGATGGTGATTGGGAAAAAGAGGTGCAGCAGTACTTCCCCCTCATGATTTCAGCCAGAGAAACATTATTTCTGCAAACATTTTTAAACAGGGTATATTACACCCCTTAGGGATTATTGGATATATAGTGTACTGCTAAGGACTGTGGTCAGAGATCAGGCAGCAATTATGTCCATCCACCTCTGCAGCTCTCTTTAAAATGGAACTTCAGGTAAATAAAAAAAATTGGCAAGCAGGGATGTAGGAAGGTGCAGTTAGTCTTCCTGCCTGTAGGTGGCTCTGTGCCATTACTGCATGGGAGGGGGAGCCTCATAAGAGAATTGAACCCTTACAGAATCCATACTGTGCCCTAATAGAAGTGATCTGATTGAACACTGAACTCGTAGGAGACTTTGGCAGCCATTTTTAGTGTGGGAACCTTTTAAAAAAGGAAACCCATGTCACTTTTCACGCACTTCTGGCAACAAACCCGATTGTGAGGGGCATTGCAAAGCATAGGGAAAGCTTCCTGAGAAGTAAGGATAGCTCAGGGCAGGCTCCTAGGTGATTGCTGATACTCTGGTGGTTGGAGTGGAGACATGGAACCAGTGAGAAGTGTTAAAGGGGTTGTAAAGGTCAGTTTTTCATTTTCTAAATAGGTTCCTTTAAAGCGGATGTTCGCTCAAAAAAAATATTAAAAGCCAGCAGCTAAAAATACTGCAGCTGCTGACTTTTAATATTAGGACACTTACCTGTCCTGGAGTCCAGCGGCGTCCGCAGCAGAGGACGAGCGATCGCTCGTCACCCTGCTACTCCCCCCTCCATCCACACTGAGGGAACCAGGAAGTGAAGCGCTCCGGCTTCACTGCCCGGTTCCCTACGGCGCATGCGCGATTCGCGCTGCGCCTGCCGATTGGCTCCCGCTGTGTGCTGGGAGCCGAGTGTTCCCAGCACACAACGGGGGACGGACGGGATGTCAGAAAAAACCTGTCTTTTGCCCGTGATGTGTGGCCGGAAGTGGGTGCAAATACCTGTCTTTAGACAGGTATCTGCACCCCCCTCCCCCCTGAAAGGTGTCAAATGTGACACCGGAGGGGGGAGGGTGCCGATCAGCGTGACTTCACTTTTGGGTGGAGAACCGCTTTAAGCTAGTGCATTGTTGGTTCACTTGTCTAAATTTCTCACTTCCTGTTCCTCCTCAGTAAGCTGTTCTGGCTGACTAACCCCCAGCCAGAACAGCTCGGATGATGGGGGCAAGCTTACTGAGGAGAAACAGGAAGTGAGAAATTCAGACAAAGAAAAAAAAACATTTAGAAGGGAAATTGAAGGAAAAAGTAAGTGAACCAACAATGCACTAGCTTAAAGGAACCTATTTAGAAAATAAAAAACTAACCTTTACAACCCCTTTAATTGGTCTCATACTAATTGTTTGAAGGAACACTACCCCTGCTAGCTGAAGCTGTCCTCTAATAATGCAGTTGGTAAATGCTGGACTGTTCAATTTTGCATTACTCTGCATATACCTAACCTACTGTATATGCTAGAGCTGCAGGATTAATTGTTAATAAATCGTGATCTCGATTCAACTCCCCTCACGATCTTAACCCACCTTTTTCTCGATTCTATGTAAACAGTGAAGAGCCGTTCTCTGCTCAGAGCTGTCAAAAAAAAGCCGGCAAATGTTTATCAACATACCTTAGCGCTGGGAGTTGAATAGAAACATTGTAACATTTATTTATTTTCAAAGATCAAAGGGAAGAACTTAGGTCTGTAAATGAGGTCAGTTTAACCACTAAGCCTTTTTCTGACACTTGTTGCCTAAAAGTTAAAAGACAGTATTTTCTGCTTGAAAACTACTTAGGACCCCCAAATATTATATATATTTTTTTATCAGAGACACTAGAGAATAGACGCAGTGCCGAATCGCAAAAACTGGCCAGGTCCTTTACCTGCATAATGGTCCGGGTCTTAAGTGGTTAAACACGGGTGGGTCAAATGTACAGTCCACTACAATTTTTACTACATGCTGTCTTTGGTTTGATCGTTTTTACTACATGCTGTCTTTGGTTTGATCGTTTTTACTACATGCTGTCTTTGGTTCGATCGCTTTGTGAGTAGCCTGCGATTATAATAAATGCTTGTGTCTTTTTAAAAAAGCGGAGAGCACTTAGATAATTTCTTTTGTTTCCTATATTACCTTACATTGCCTGCTGAGTCTAAAGGAATTTAGGGCCATATTCACAAACTAGATACGGCGGTGTATCTACTGATACGCCGTCGTATCTCTGTTTCTAACTATGCGTAACTGATTCATAGAATCAGTTACGCATAGCTAGCCCTAAGATCCGACAGGTGTAATTGAATTACACTGTCGGATCTTAAGGATGCAATTCTAGGCCGGCCGCTAGGTGGCGAGGCCATTGTAGCCGGCGTAGAATATGCAAATGAAGACTTACGGCGATCCCGAACGGGCCGTCGATCTAAATCTACGTCGTTTCCGTCGAGTTACGCCGCGTAAAACTAGGGCTGAGCCCTAGTTGTCTTAAGCCATGTTAAGTATGGCTGTCGTTCCCGCGTCAAAATTTAAACATCAACATAGTTTGCGTAAGACGTCCGTGAATGGCGCTGGACGCCATTTACGTTAACGTCTAAGCAAATGATGTCGGTGCGACGTCAGTTAGCGCAATGCACGTCGGGTAATTTACCCGACGGAGCATGCACAGTATGTCCGGCGCGGGAGCGCGCCTAATTTAAATGGGACTCGCCCCATTCGATTGGGCCCGCCTTGCGCCGGACGGATTTAAGTTACACCGCTGCAAATTTACAGGTAAGTGCTTTGTGGATCGGGCACTAA
This sequence comes from Rana temporaria, assembly GCF_905171775.1. Lineage (NCBI taxonomy): Eukaryota > Metazoa > Chordata > Amphibia > Anura > Ranidae > Rana > Rana temporaria. The sequence goes on along the minus strand of NC_053493.1, from coordinate 63,146,070 downwards.
CTTGGAAAAATTGCGGCGGTGTAACTTAAATCGGAAAACTTAACCACTTCCCGACCTCCTCATGTACATATACGTCAGCAGAATGGCACGGACAGGCACATGTACGTACCTGTACGTCCTCTGCTAGACGTGGGTGGGGGGTCCGATCGCATTAGTAGTAAAAAAAAATAAAAAAAATAAAAATGCAAAAAAACTATCCCCTATTTTGTAAACGCTATAAATTTTGCGCAAACCAACCGATAAACGATTATTGCGATTTTTTTAACCAAAAATAGGTAGAAGAATACGTATCGGCCTAAACTGAGGGAAAAAAAAATTATATATGTTTTTGGGGGATATTTATTACAGCAAAAAGTAAAAAATATTGCATTTTTTTCAAAATTGTCACTCTATTTTTGTTTATAGCGCAAAAAATAAAAACCGCAGAGGTGATCAAATACCACCAAAAGAAATCTCTATTTGTGGGGAAAAAAGGACGCCAATTTTGTTTGGGAGCCACGTCGCACGACCGCGCAATTGTCTGTTAAAGCGACGCAGTCCCGAACTGTAAAAACCCCTTGGGTCTTTAGGCAGCAATATGGTCCGGGGCTTAAGTGGTTAAGTTGCGCCCGGGCTACGTGAATCTGGCCCTTAGTGTTCTCTGTGGAGTTTAAGCAGAATCGTGTAGCTCTACTATATGCATATACCCGTGCCATAGACTGTTTTACTTGTTTTTGCAATGCATTTGCAAGGACTCGTATAAAGGATACTGTGCATTAAACAAAGTGGCTATTATGCTACCTAAATTAGGTCCTGCCTACAGGAAGTCTTTCTTAATTGCAGAAAATACATATTGTACGTCTTCTGCAATAAAATATTTTTACCTCCTCCCTGCAAGCTCATCATAGTGAACATTGAGCTGCACATGGTCTGCTTAGTGTAAAATCCCAGCAAATGCTGGGTGCCAGGATGAATTAAAAGTGAAATTAATACTAACTATTGTTAAAAATGTTCCTTCCCCGTACTCCTACCTATCCTGCCTGCCTTTTGTAAAAAAAGTTCTATATAATTACCCTTTTTTTAAGTGTAGCGCTACCCCCTCAGGAGCCGCTGGTTAGATTTGGGATCGGCATAATTATGTTACCTCTGTGATGTGTCTAGGGATGATGATGATGGTGAAGAGCAACGGAATGTCCAGATAGCAGGGTGACATTTTCTGTGCTTTATTAGTGGTCCAACATGACCAACAATCCAACTGAGATAGATAGGAGTAGGTTGGTGAAAGGAGAACTTGCAGATTCAGGCCTATGGATAAACAGAAACAGTCCTGCTTCCAATAGCAACTCTTGCTTCATCGCCACTTCAGCCGAAGTGGGTAAAGTGCCCCTGGACAGGTCCCCCTCACAGGCCTGGCAGCCAGAGCGTCACTTAGAACTTCTGGGAGGAACAAGTCTCTGCCACCGACTTGGCTCTATTAGAATTCGGATTAGTGATGCGACCTCTGCCACAGGCCCAATACTCAGGAACATAGATGGTAGAGCGAATCCTCCCAGTCAATAATTTGCCTGAATCTCCCTCAGGTAGACTTCGTATATTTGGGGTCACCGACTGACAGTTTGCAGCATACAACCTGTCAGTGTCCAGTCACCCAGATCCCCAATGGTTCGTCTAAGCCCCGTTGGATCACCTGCATCCGGGTTCACCTCAGACCAACTCCTCATCGAACAGCACAACTCGCTGGAGATCCTCTCAATAAGAGATGGGGGACCCAGTAAATCACTGGGGCCCCTTTGCAGCATCAGTTGCTCCGGGCCATGAGGGCCCAGAGTCAGGAACTCTGCGTAGCACCTGCACCCCGGCCTGGCAGGCCATATCGCCAGGGCCCGTGATGTGCGCACACCCTAAAGGTGGGTGCCGCACCTGGAACCAAGAACCTGCGAAGAACCCCACAAAATGGCATCTGCCACAGAAATACCCTCCCCCAGCATGCCCCGCGAGGGAAACACTCCTCTCATTGGCTGCTGGAGAAAAGCGGCTCCGCCTGGACCCCTCTGGCGCCACCTGCCTCCAAAGATGGAACTACATCTTTGGAGCACAGCATGAACTACATCTTTGGAGCACAGCCCAATTTAAACAGATCAATATGAATGAGAGCAAAGTAACTCTCTCATTCCCCAACTAAATTTGACATAGCACCTGTACTGAAAAGTACGCAGGCGCTACATAAGTCTGATCCAGTCCGGTCATTTGATCTTGCAGCTCCTGCTCCCCTGTGTCAGCAGAAGGGAGCACTGACAATAGCTAGGCCATGAGGGACTTGTCCAATCTAGATGGCTGAAAATCCTAAACCCTAAAGAAACTAATGTAAGGTGACCAGATTTTTTAAGTGAAATCCGGGAAAATATTATTATTTTTTTTACTAGTAATGGCGGCAACCAGCAACTTATAGAGGAACTGTGATATTGCGTCAGGAAAATCAGACTCTAAGTGATACTTTTGACACTTTTTGGGGTCCAGTGAAACTAATACAGTGATCAGTGCTAGACATATGCACTGTCACTGTACTAATGACTCTGGCTGGTTAACAGCAGGGGCGATCAAAAGGTTAAATGTGTGCCTAACCAGTGTTTTCTCACTGTGTGGGAGGTGTTTTTACTATGGGAATGCATAGATCCCTGCTTTGCAGGAACACAGGATCAATGTTTTTTTATACTGAAAGAACGGTGACCTGCCATGTTTACATCGGCAGGCCGCTGTTTTGCCTGTGTACAGAATGATTGGAGGGTACCGGCGTACATCGAGTTCCAGAGATGGAGGATCACATAAATATACACACATTAACTGCGTGGCGCGCCAGCCCTGTAGCAGTTAATCCGCTATGGGGCGGTCGGCAACTGGTTAAGATCAGCATTATAATAACACACAGGTAGCAGGCCCTCTATCATGACTCTGGTTGGCTCTGTCACAGTGTGTCACATGACATGGCTGCTGGGTGCTGATACTAATGACCAATAAGTTAACAAAATCAGTACCCAGCAGACATGTCATGTGACACACCGACAGAGCACTGTCAGCCAGAGCCATGATAGAGTGCCTGCTGCCTGTGAGTTATGATTCCATCCATGATGCCAGAGAGACACAGTGCAATGTAGTCTATTCACAGACACCCCCAAAGCACACCTGTGTTGAAGCCTTGAAGGCACTGGCAGCCCCACAATCAGATCCTCTTCCCCTCTGTTCCTGCTGCAGGACACTGTCAGCTAAGCTGCCTCTCTGCCCGTTGCCACCGATGCCCGCCTGAGCCACCTCACAGCCTCTCAAGTCTTACTCTCCGGGCCCCCGCTACTACTGAGTGGGGAGCGGAGGAAGATCAAGGCAAGGCGATAAGCAGGCAAGTGGTTGGCTGGGACTGGGGCCAGGGCAAAAGACAAAAGAACATGTGAGCGGGAGCGGAATAGGCATGTGCCCGAAACTGAAGAAATAGTTCCTCCACTCCGACCAGCACATGATTATCAAAGAGGGGCACAGATAATGGATACAAATACACCCCCGTAAGCTAGTGGGAGCGGCAGAGCAGAGGGGTGTAATTCTGATTTTGTTTTTTATTCTGCACTGACCGTCTTTGAAATTGCCCGAGCTCTGGGAAATTGTTTTGGCTGAGCCTCTAGTATAGATTTTAAGGGTATCTCATTCAATAATAACATTTACAGACCCTTCATTCAGTACCCAGTACTGTTGCTGGTTCCTGTTTACGAGCTTTTGGAGCATTTCAATGTACAACCACAGTAGGCTTCATCACCATAGAAGGGTTATGGAGAGGGCGAACTTAAAGCGGGAGTTCACCCAAAAATCAACTTTCTGCAGTTAGATCCAGCATACTGCTGACATCTGCAGTATGCTGGTCTTTTTATTTTTATTTTGGTACTTATCGTTATAGCGGTATTTCTTCTATGGCTCCGAGCGGGGAATCCTTCGGGGAATGGGCGTTCCCGAAGGCAAGCAAGTTGATTGACGGCCTTTGATAGCGCGTCACGGCTTCCGTAAAAAACAGCCGAGGTGACACTTGGCTGTTTACGGCGCCTGCGCCTGCCGTGTAGAGCTGACTGCGCAGGCGCCGTAAATTGCCGAGTGTCACTCGTGTGGATTTTCAGAAGCCGTGACGCGCTATCGAAGGCTGTCAATCAACTTGCTTGTCTTCGGGAACGCCTATACCAGGAAGTAAAATCCCCGCTCGGAGCCATAGAAAAAAAAACTGCTATAACGATAAGTACCAAAATAAAATAAAAAAGACCAGCATACTGCAGATGTCAGCAGTATGCTGGATCTAACTGCAGAAAGTTGATTTTTGGGTGAACTCCCATTTTTTGGGGGGCGCAAACAAACTGAAATATTCAGAAAAAAAGAAACAACAATTGCAGCCTCACTGTGCCCATAAAACGCAGCCAATGTGCCCCTCAAACACAGCCACTTTGCCCCTCAAACGCAGCCACTTTGCCCCTCAAACGCAGCCACTTTGTCCCTCAAACGCAGCCACTTTGCCCATTAAACGCAGCCACTGTGCCCATCAAACGCAGCCACTTTGCCCATCAAACATTGCCACTGTGCCCCAAATGCTGTCACTATGCCCATCAAACGCTGCCACTGTGCCCCCCACATGCCCGCCGTCTGCCCGGCACATACCTTGTCTCGAGTGGGCAGCAGGTGATGGCAGCAGGTGGCGACCGGTGTCCTCCATTTCTTCCCTGACCCCGATGTCTTCTCCCGCCCGCTCCTCCTCTCGTCCTCTGCTATGATTGGACGCCTGATAGGGGTCTAATCACAGCGCCTGTCGTTTCAGCCATCCAAGTGACAGGTAACACAGACCCGGCACACCTGAATGGCTGAAAGGGGGTTCAATTTTAGCAAAGTGAATTCCTTTGCTTTGCTAACATACAGCTGAGTGAAAAGCGAACGCATAGCATTGCACCCGCTTCTCAAATTTTTGGGCGCCTATTAGAGCCGACGGCTCTAATCAGTTGCTTCCAAAAAACACCCCCACCGCTGAAAAGCGGCCGGACACCCTTTATGGACGCACTGCCGCTGGAGAAGGTAATAAGGTTGAGGCTGAGGCTGTAATAAGGTTGATAAGGTAATAAGGTTGAGGCTGAGGGATCACTAAAAGTAACCAAAACTATTTCTTGCCTTGAACACCATCATCATTTATATTTGGGTATTGTAGTAGGCGTACTTCGACAATGACAAGTGTGAAAGAAAAAACAAGATAATTCTGACTGCCAAGGACAAACTATGCAAACAAGATATGACAGTTTCACAGACAATGTCATTTACATCTTCTGCAGCTACCATGGTAATGTGCTACAGGTTTGCATGTTTGTTTTATAGCCTACCATGTAGAGCTATTCAGAGTTTAGCATAAAAATGCTCATTTTCTGGATCACTAGCAGTTGCGCAACAAAATTGACGTAAGAATCTAGTCATCAACGAATCCTAAAAACAGGTTTACCCACCTTTTTTATGACTGAATACACATCATATTTCTATGTTAAAAGTGTAAAGCTTAAACCTGACCTCCAGACAGATATTTAAAAAAAACACCATTTAATGTAGTTGCGTAATTCTTTATTATAATAAAATTGCTTATACAGTAAGCTTTAGAACTTGTTAATGTCATCTCAAAAGTTGCTGTCATTCTTTCAACATCGGCAGATTTCATTAAAAACATAGCAGGTGATACAGCTATAAAGGTCCATGTTTAGGCTCTTTGTTTCCCAATTATGCTGTCACCTTGTCACATGCATACCTGGTGCTGACTACAAGCATCATTATTACCAGGTAGCAGATTCAGAGTAATGATGTGTAGCTGATGCATGAGTGAATGCATATAGAGAGGACATGGCTGAAAGAGACTGAAGGAAATCAAAAACACTGATGCCGCGTACACACGATCATTTTTCGGCATGAAAAAAACGTTGTTTTAAAAAAATTTCATTTAAAATGATCATGTGTGGGCTTCACATCATTTTCGGGTTCTGAAAAACGACAACAAATTTTTTCGAACATGCTTCATTTTTTAACAACGTTTTAAACAATGTAGTTTTTCGGGTGATCGTGTGTGGGCTAAAACGACGTTAAAAACCCGCGCATGCTCAGAAGCAAGTTATGAGACGGGAGCGCTCGTTCTGGTAAAACTACCGTTCATAATGGAGTAAGCACATTCATCACGCTGTAACAGACAAAAAAGCGCGAATTGTCTTTTACTAACACGGAATCAGCTAAAGCAGCCCAAAGGCGAATGGAACTTCCCCTTTATAGTGCCGTCGTACGTGTTGCACGTCACGCGCTTTGCTAGATCATTTTTTTAAAACGATGGTTGTGTGGGCAACGTCGTTTTAATGATGAATTTGGAAAAACTTTGTTTTTTCTACATGCCGAAAAACATCATTTTTTTTCATGCCGAAAAATGATCGTGTGTATGCGGCATGAGATGCAAAGAGATGAAATAATAGTGAAAACGGCCTTTGATAAAAAAAAAAAAATAATAATAAAAAAAAAACTATTGTATTTATATACAATATTGCATTGTATAAACAACCTCAAATCCAAACAAGTTGGGACGCTGTGTAAAATGTACAAAAAAACAGGATTCAACAATTTGCAAATGTAAAAAAAAACATTTTTATTCACAATAGAGAACAGAAATGCCCCCCCCCCCCCTTTTTCTACCCTCTTCTCTCTATCTACTCCTATTTTTTGTTTCCTACCTTTCTTATACTATTGTATGGTACTACAGTATTAAACACATTATCTCTTCTGTTTTTAATATATTCCTATTGGATTGATCTTCTTATTACTGCTCTTGCAATATTTTGCTCAGGAAGAGATCATCACAGCCTGTTTCCAGACGGTGCTGTGGCCCAACTTCCCAATCCAAATACAGCGAGAGGCATTTTTCAGATGTCCTCCCTGGTACCCCTACAGAAAGATCACCCCAAAGAAAATGTTGCGTCTGTAGAAAACGCGGATATAGGCTTAACATCTGATTTTTTTGTTCCTCCTTTTTAATTAAAATTGCAGTGTGTTTTTATCTACAGGCACCCCTTACATACATAGGCAGTTTTTTGGTAAAGGCAAGCTAATTCTCTAATGCCACATACACACGGTCGGAATTTCCGACAACAAATATTCGATGTGAGATTTTGGTCAGATATACATTTGCTGTCGGAATTTTCGCTAAGAACAATTTGAGAGCTGGTTCTCAATTTTTCTGGCAGCAAAAGTTCTTGTCGGAAATTCCGATCGACCGTATGCAATTCCGACGCACAAAAATCCTAAGCATGCTCGAAATCATTGAACTTAATTTTTCTCGGCTCGTCGTTGTGTTGTATTTCACTGCGTTCTTGACGTTCTGAATTTCAACATTTGTGTGACCGATTTTTATTGAGAATAAGAATAAGGTTACAGTTGTTACAAAATATGTCAGAAATAATAATAGCCCTAATGGGCGATGCATACCATTTTGCAAACAGATTAGGCTAGAACGAAAAAGATAAGAGCCAATATTGGAGAGGTAAAACTAATTTTAAACCTGTATGGCTCGCAGTTTGAAAGGGGATAACTGGGGGGGGGCTCACAAATGTGTACATCAACTGCACCCTATAAAATAAGGACAGGACCCAAGGGGAGCTCGGAACCAACCCTCCCGGCACCCCACATGGGATCATACTGTGCCAAGAGCGAGGTCCTCTTGTTTGGAGGTTGGCACAGTTAAAACATAGCCTTAAGCCTGTATATTACTCCAACAGCGCATTATGGGCATTGTTTTTTACTGATATCATAACATGACAAGGGGCATTATTATTACCTGTAGTGCCCTCCTACATAGGTGTGGGTTAGGTAAATTTAGTTACTGGCTTACTGTAATCAGTTAAGCTGCATGTGATTGTTTAGGTCTGTTCTGTGTTGCACTGGCTGCATGGATGGCTGCTTCCCCCTGTCTGTCTGGAAAGGTTCTGGAAGATAGTGGACTTGGAGAGTCATATCAGCAGCTGAATATTTATGCAGCCCCAGCTAATCCCTGGGGAGAGGTTGCCAGATGGTGGCTGGGGGCGAGCATTAATACTATGAGACCCGGAGCAGAGGGGTTCTTTTTCCAGAGGAAGAGATCCCGGGCTGGAGGGCTTCTGCCCTCCCAGGCAGTCTTGCCATGTGTCTGCCGTTCATCAAGATCCCAACTATGCTGGCTGTGGGGCCTATTCTGTTGAAAGTTACCAGAGATGACTGAGGGAAGGGTATTACTGAAGAAAGGTGCCTGAAAGATATTAGAAGAAGGCATCCAACAATTAAAGAACATTAGTGAGTACAGATTGGAGTGAGAGATCCCTGAGATTGTGTGTTGCTGCTATGTCTTGTAGAGTCAGCATTGCTCGAAAAGGGGACATAGGGCCTAATCCACAAAAACCCGGCGCAACGTAATTTTTCCCATTTAAGTTACACCGCCGCAAAATCTCTACCTAAGTGCCCGATCCACAAAGCACTTACCTAGAAATTTTGAGCGGTGTAACTTAAATCCGTCCGGCGCAAGGCGTTCCTAATTTAATGGGGCGAGTCCCATTTAAATTAGGCGCGCTCCCGCGCCGGACGTACTGCGCATGCTCCCGACATCATTTTCCCAATGTGCTTTGCGCGGTTTTACGTTGCGCCGGGTTTTGAGAATCGCGACGGCGAAAAAAAAAAAAGACAAGTTGCGGCGGGGAAAAAAAAAAAAATATGACAGCGACGCGGGGTAGAAGGGTCTACTTTTACAAGGTGTAAACAGTTTAGGCCTTGTAAAAGCAGCCCTAATTTTGCGACAGCAAACTAATACTTACGGAGAAAAAACGAAGAGTAAAAGCTTCGTGGATCTCCGTAAGTGCTAATTTGCATACCCGAAGCGGCATCTCGACGAGAAATGCCCCCAGCGGCGGCTGCGGTACTGCATCCTAAGATCCGACAGTGTAAGTCCCTTACACATGTCGGATCTTCTGCCTATCTATGTGAAACTGATTCTGTGGATCAGTTCCATAGATAGAAACAGGGATACGACGGCGTATCAGTAGATACGCCGGCGTATCCCTTTTGAGGATCAGGCCCATTATGCCTGGTGTTCTGGAATAGCTCAGTCCACTAACTGCTTGTTGTGCAGGGACTCTGTTCACAATAATAGGAGGAAGATTAGTGTCCTCAAGTTGCTACTCAAGTTACTGGGGTATCCCACGGTTATCCCACTCCTATCCAAGTTCAAGTTCTGCAACAAAGCATCAGAAAAGCATACTTCTAGACTGTTCATTGTCCCGAAGGAATTACTATGAAGGTGTGCCTGGCTGTGGGTGCAAACCAGATGAAAAAACCCTGGGGACCTTGTACTCTTGGCTCCTGCAGGAGTGAGCGCTACATAAATCAGAGACAGCAGGGTGTAAAAACCCAGCTCTGATCACTGGTGGTATTTTTGGAAGTTGACTTTTCTCCATCATATTTAGAAAGCAGAAGCTGATCAGTCCTGATTCTTTCCAGTTCTGAGCAGTTCTGCCAGAAAGTCTGCAATTTCTTTATTAAAAAAAGAAATAAAAAAATCTACATCATATCAGCATAAGACTCAAGTTCCATACAATGCCGAATTAAATGTACTCCTGTGTAATGCTTAAAAGATCAAACCAAAAATACCAAAGATCCCAAAATGAAGGACTGAATAACCACACCAAACTTTGTAAATGTGATGAAAACACATGAGTAACACCATAAGTTTGGAACAAGTACATACATTTTTCTGAGAGCCATAGATACCTTATCTTTTTAGTTTCTTAATGGGACCTATTGATAATGGGGTCCATTGCTGGGCTTACAAATTACATTTCCGATACTGAAGAAAATAAGTCAGGGCCCAGTAATAAAGTAAAACAATTTTAGAGGGTGGAAAAAAAGTAGGTTTTGTGGCTAATAAAGGTAATGACAGACATCTTGTTTTGTCTGTTGTTAGGCAGGACAACTTTTCAATAAAGTACAGGATCACTTTGAAGTGAACTGGCCTAAAAAGTGTCTAACAACTTTGCTGGTGCCTTCTAGTATCCAAATTAGTCTTAAAGTATGTTTTTTTTTTTTTTACGTTTCGGATAGAGTAAAGGAGGGTTATAAATCCTGTAAGGTTTATTTTTCCATCTGTGTCCCATTGGGTAGATTTACCTTCATTTTAGCCAACTCAGAATGTGAGGGAACCCCTGATTGTCACCATAACTAGTGTCCTCACTGGAAGATATTCCTACTGTTCCTGCTCTGGGGACAACCCAAAACGTGTGATTGTCTGGCTTTCACTTTTGGTGATAATGGTAAACAAGGGTGCCCCTGTTAGGGTGAATCTCCCTAACGGGCACACACAGCAATTAAAACCTGATAGGTATTTTAATCCCTCTTCACTATATCTAAAACTAAAACAAATGTTGCCTTTAGCCATACTTTAAAGAGTTTTTCAAAACAAAACCTTTTTTTCAATTCTGACTAGAGCTTTTAGAAGAATTAGAACTTCTGACAATGTTTATTGCTGTTTGTGGAAGATGCACCCTTTTTTTTGTCCCACTATTGTCTAAGATGGGAATTCTCTTCACTTTTGGGAGATTTCTGGTTGCGTTTCCAAGCCAGAAAGTGAAATGAAATTTCCCCTGTGGAGCCTCTTGTATTCAGGTATCGTCTCGTCGCTTAGATACGTGCATGGCCGTGCATGCCAATGAGACTGGCGCCAAAAGGTTCCCTATTTAAACCTCCCAGCTGCACAGAGACTTTGCTGTCTGATCTGAAGCTTGTACCTGTGAAATCCTGTTCCTGATATCCCAATCTGTTTCCTGTGTTTGACCCGGCTTGCTCAACATTGCTCTCTGTTATCCTGACCTTGGCTTGCCTTCTGACTATGCTTACCTCTCCACTGCTTGATATCCTGTTGCCGAACTTTGCCTGCCTCCTGATTATTCTCTGCCAGTCATTATATCTGCTTCACTGTCTGTTACCGAACCCTGCTTGTCTGACCACGCATCCAGTGTCTCCACAGCTCTGCACTTACCTGCTTCTTGTCTGCATTAGCTGAGCTGACTAAACCTGCTGGTCTACTCAGGGAAGTCATCCGTGCAAGGAAGACGATCCAGGCACCCATACACCACCCGGCTCTGGTGACCACTGTTCCCAACATCAGTGACCCTTGAACCAGGGTTGTACGCAAGGCCTTCCCACTGCACGTCAGGCTCGTCCATCAGGTGCAAGATAAAATTCCAATCTAAATTTTCTTCTGTTCAAATGTTATGGGGATGCGAGTGCAGCAGTAATTGGATGGGTCCCACTTCTGTCTCTGGTTAACTGGAAATGTTTTTAAACATGTGGATGGCCTGTCACTTTCCATGCACAGCTTGGTCTGCGTTTATCCTTGAAAATCAACAAACCTAAAAATGAAGTTACCTTTCACACCCAAACTCCATCTTTTAATTTTTTGGATTAGGAGACATGATGTTGAGGCATAAAGGACCTCGGTGGAAAAAGAAACACATTTTTTGTCCTGAGGAAGCAGACTAGTTCCACAAAATGCATAGACTTTTCTGTTGTACATAACTATACACATGGGTCTATTGATGTGATCACATATTATAACAGTGCAAGTAATCTCACATTTACTAATGTTGTACAGTAACTTGATTTTAATAAAAATTAATTGTTTTTAGTATAAACCAGCATTCCATTGAACCTTAAGAAGGCCATGGACAGTGCAAATTTAATTCAAATTGTATTCTCTTCTCCCGGCTTTGGAGGGAGAGAGCGGTTCCCCACTGGGAGAAGACTGCGATTATTGCTAGCGGCTAGTAAATTCAGCAGGTTAGGTTGTACCCAAGCTGGTCGATCGATCAACTTGGTACATTCAACCTGCCCATGCACAGTTTGAATCTCATCAGGCAGTAAAAATAGCTGGTTGGTCCGTCTTTTTACTGTCCCCTGACCACCTATCTAAAGCCCACCATGGCTTTACACGAAACTGAAAATCTAACACAGCTTGTCAGGTTTGACAATCAGCACTGCCTGTAAAACTTGTCCATTGAGGTTAACGACCGCACCACAACCACAAGCCAAACACTTAGCTTCCCCCCTGGGATTAAAAATAATAATAATACATATTCAAGAGGCAGCAGGATCACCTCCTGAACTCCTGAAATTGGCTGCTCTACCACCCTCTGAAAATCAATGCACCACAGACCACTTTACAGAGGGTGGTACCCACTGCCCATGTGAAAGGGGCCCAAGAGAAAATTTGATTATAAATCGTAGAAGCAAAAGGTATGTTGAATAAAAAGAACACACAATACTATCATTTTTTTATACATATATATATATATATATATATATATATATATATATATATATATATATATATATACCCTGTTTCCCCAAAAATAAGACCTACCCTGAAAATAAGACCTAGCATCATTTTCCAGGAGGGCTGCAATATAAGACCTACCCCGAAAATAAGCCCTAGTTAAAAATGCTTGTAAAATCCTAAAATCCACTCTATTACAGTATTATATAATGTACAATGTGTGTGTTTCTGTAATATAATTACGGGGAAGAGATCGGCGCTATAACAAAGGTATTTGGCACAATTATGTTACAGGAACACGCACATTGTACATTATATAATACTGTACTAAAGTGGATTGTAGTATTTTACAAGCATTTTAACTCAGTTCACACTGGGGATTCCTGACAGGCAGGGAGGGAGAGGGGGAGAGAAGACAGCACAATACATAGTAAGACCTACCCCGAAAATAAGCCCTACTGTGTCTTTTGTTGGCATAATTAATATTAGACCCGGGCTTATTTTCGGGGAAACACGGTATATATATATATATATATATATATATATATATATACACATACCACAAGCCATTACCAGAATATGCTATATGTACTTTAGTACTGTTATCTTTTAGGATAGGTTAGGCTCACTTTTAAAGGGTTTACCAACGTAAACAAAAAAAGAAGGTAACACCTTTGAATGAATCATAGCGATTGGCAGAGATCACTTTTTTGGCATGATGCAGCTGACCTTAAAAACCCAACGAACACACACACCTATTAAAAAACGGTGACATTTTTCCATATTGAGCCAAATGTATTTGCTTTTTTTTATACATTTTTTAACAATTTAAATTGCCTCTATGGTCAGTTTGAGGGCCCTTTCATACTTATGTGTGTATATAGTAAAGCTTGTGGTTGAAACGTGCTACTTCTTGGGTCTATAAGTACTTTTTTCAAAGTGATAACATCTTTAAATTGAGATGAGAGAAGCATTAAAACCACATTGAACTGTGTGATGCATACATTTACAGACCTGCACAGTGTGTATAAACACGGAAAAAATATTAAGGGCCAGATTCACGTAGGAGAGCGCATCTTTGTGCGGGCGTAACTTATCCTATTTACGTTACGCCTCCGCAACTTTGACAGGCAAGTGCAGTATTCACAAAGTTGCGGCGGCGTAGCGTAAATAGGCCGGCGTAAGCCCGCCTAATTCAAATGTGGAAGATGTGGGCGTGTGTTATGTAAATTTATTGTAACCCCACGTAAATGACGCTTTTTACGAATGGCGCATGTGCCGTCCGTGAAAGTATCCCAGTGCGCATGCTTCAAATTAACCCGCAAATAGCCAATGCTTTCAACGAGAATGTAAATGACGCCCAGCCCTATTCACGAACGACTTACGCAAACGACATAAAACGTGAAAAATTCGATGCTGTTCCGATGTCCATACCCAACATTGGTACGCCTCATAGAGCAGGGGTAACTTTACGCCAGAAAAAGCCTTACGTAAACGGCATATCTGTACTGCGACGGCCGGGCATACGTTCGTGAATAGGCGTATCTAGCCGATTTCCATATTTCTAGGCGTAAATCAGCGTACACGCCCCTAGCGGCCAGCGTAAATATGCAGTTAAGATATGACGACGTAGGAGACTTACGCTGGTCGTATCTTAGAGAAATTCTGGCGTATCTGATTCTTTGAATCAGGCGCCAAGATACGACGCCTCAGACTCAGAGATACGACGGCGTATCTGGAGATACGCCGTCGTATCTCCTACGTGAATCTGGGCCAATATATTTTTTTTCCCCCCCAAAACCTCACCAACCTGCAGCACATCGATACGGGTTGGCTACAGAGTAGTAAATACGTTTTCTAATGGAAAGGCATTTTAATGCACTAAATCCATTACATTTTACTGCAGGAAAAATAGAAGTGTGAACAGGCCCTAAACTGAAATGGCAATGATAAATATAGAATGCATAATAACACTGAAACAATCACCAGGCATGAAGCTTCACTCTACATATTCTAGAAAAAAAAAAAACTGTAGTGCTAAAAGTAGGTTTGTTTTAATACTCAAAGCATAATGGAATGGGAGGACATCATATAAAAATGCAGAATAAACAGAAGGAAACACCATTTATATAAAACTGGAAAAGAGGAAACATGCATACCAGGTTAGCATGTACATTTCGGTTTGTGAACAGACCCGGAAAACTCCAGTCCAGAAGGGCAAACACACAGGTGAAAACATCGTAGTGATTTACTAAAAGAGTTACAAAATGGTCACCTAGCTTAGTAAATACCGTGAAGCTGTGTTTACTTCAACAATCCAATTTTTTCAGTAACCTCCCTGGAGGTATGATTACGTCAGATTTTTGTATCTCAAATCGGTACACTGTTTTACATGGAAATTTGGCATTTTATATTGTAGGCCTGTAATTCTTAGGAATAAATCACTTAAATTTGTCCAAACAAGAGTCTAGTAGACATCCCGGGTATGATAACATTTGAAACACAAAATCATAAATTATAATATAATAAATAACATAAATAAAATGTATTCAATAATGTAATCGAATCAAAAACACTGAAATTTGCTCAGTTGCAGAATTGTCGCTGTTGTTACTTTCAGTGTTTGATGATGAATTTCCCCACGAATCACTATCACTCAATTCTGCAAGTGATTCTAATTTACTATCGCTGCTTTCTAGCTGGTGTTTTCTAGCTGGTCTAAAACTGATTTTGACGTGAAAGAGACACTTTTTGGTTGCTATGGACAATCTCAAGTTTCCAGGCAGAATTATTATTTTCACCACTCTGACAGGGAGCGTTACCTGGCCATGGTGTGCTCAAAGGCCCCAGGCTTAGTCTCGCATCCCTTTCAGATCCTGTTCTGCGAGCCTCGCGAATCCTGACAGGCGGGTGACAGACAGCAACTGCTTTTCCATCACCGCAAAATTTGGCAAATCGCCATGACTGTCGGCGAGGCGCCATCTCCGCACTCGCACACGCCCCTATGGGACAACCCTCGATTACCCGAGCTGGCCACAATCCCTGACCACGGCACCTGGATCAAGAGTGGAGTTATATACCTCACACAGGTCGTTGCCCTCGGCTCGGTTAGATCCTTCCAATCCCTTAAGGATACCCACACCCTAGCTAACCACATGCTCTTCCGTTATCTCCAACTTCGCCATGCATTAGTCACACAGTTTAGTTCCAACATCCCTTCGCTCGAGACCCCGTTACCTGTAGACATCGTACTGGGCTCTGACCCCAAGAAACTCATCTCCCAATTCTACTCCTACCTACTAGTGCCCTCGGCGACCGCCACTCTCCAGCAGGTGAAGTCCCGCTGGGAGCCTGATCTGGGGGTGGTGTCGGCGGAGGACTGGGACGAGGCTCTTATTAATTGCAGACTAGTGTCTCCCAAAATCTCAGACCGTCTCACCCAACTATACATCCTACATCGTTCATACCCGACACCTCATCGAATCGCAAAGTTTAGACCGGGCAGTGACCCCAACTGCCCGGGCTGTGGCTGTTCCAACGCCTCCTTCTATCATCTCCTCTGGGAATGCCCCTGTGTGTTAGGTTTCTGGACACAGGTGGTCCAGTTCCTTCACGACCGTATGGGGTCACCACTGTCCCTATGCCCCCGCCAATGCCTACTCGGGCTTCTTTCACTGTCTGAGGCCGAGAAATACCTCAACATCTTCCTACAAGAGACATTATTCCTTGCCAGGCTTCAGATAGCCAGAACTTGGATGAGGGGGACCACCCCCTACCCTACAACAATGGATTAGAGCTGTTAACGCAATCCTACCCTTTAAAAAACTGCTATATGTCCACAGGGGCTGCCCCAATAAATATTACAAAGTATGGGACAGGTGGTTGGGGGAGGCCTCCACCTGTGCTACTCCTGATGAGTAGGGCTCCGTGCTCCTGTCCATTGCCCTATAGCGGTGCATTTTCCCACATGTATTACCTTGCATATGTAGCTCATTATTTCCTTGTTGTGTCCGTCATGTGTGTGTATACCTGACATTGCATTGTATCCTTGCTTGTGGTGCATGTTGCACCGATTATTAATGTGCCTGTCATCCTTTTTTCTTTATGCTCAATAAACGTCGTTTTTGATTTTAAAAAAAAGTTTCCAGGCAGAAAGAACAGATATATATATATATATATATATATATATATATATATATATATATATAAAATAAAAAACTGCATGCAGGTCACTGAAAAAAGCATTAGGGAGAAAAGGGAAGTAAAATGATTTGGTACAGTAATGTAATCTGTAAAATTACAATGTACTGTATGTGTTTTGTCTTTTGCACTTTTTGAATTTGATGCTGAGCTCCGTCTCCATGCATCGCACAGCTCGCAGGGAACTGAGCCCGGCACACAGAGTAATCGAGCAGACTACACAGCGAGAGAACCTCGCAGGATCCTGGGGACAAGGTAAGTAACTTTCCCAGGATACTACAATTCAATCTCGAGTGTGTCTGGGGGTTACTGCTTTTGGTAATAAAAATGTACCCCGAGCCACACTCAGGATTACCGCCAGGGAGGTTAAAGTGGTTGTAAAACCTCTCCTATACCCAGTGAAGCGAATAGCCTCAGATGATACACAGCGATTAAACAAATCCTCCTACATTAGTTGTACATGAATATCTGCTGTCTTCCCCTTTCTACAGTCTTTGGAAAGTGCAGATCGCGTTAGAAACCTTGCTTCCTCTTTCTGCAGTGGGTGTGAAGTCTGGGCATAAACTGTGTGTGAGACCTGATTGTAGGAAGGTGATACACCCCCCCCCCCCCTCCATATAGGCTGAGGAACAAAAGAAACATGCAGAGCTGTAGTCTGAATAGACAAGCTCCCTGCTCATCTCTCTCCCCAACACAAATTTTCAGCTGCCGTTATGTCTGTTGGAGAATTTGTCAGAAGTGACTCTGCTGATAACAAAAGAATTAAGCAGCAGAAGGAAACAGCACTTAGAGCTTTGGAGAGACATAAGTAAACACTACAGTTATATGTGATTAGGTCAAATTTCATGAATGGGGTTTACAACCACTTTAAAGCAAGGCCACGGGTTGCAGAAAAGAAAATTGCTCGATTCCCCCATCAAAACTGACTGTATTGATGGGGGAAATCAAGGAAATTTTCTTTCCAACAATCCCTCCTACACCGCTATTGTGTTCTGCTGGTGGGGAGCCTACCCTGCCGGCAGAACACACTACTAACATCTATAGCTGAAGGCAGTAATCGCATGCAAAAAATCTGACAGGCTGGGTGTACTGAAGTTGATCAATGGATCGACTACAGTACAACCAGCCTGCCCAAAGATGGATCAAATCTCAGCTGGCCCATACCCCAGCTGGCCCATACCCAGATTCGATCCATCTATGGCTGGCTTTACATGTGAAAGTAAACACAGCTTCACCTTACTTACTAAGCGAAGTGAAAATTTATTTTGTAAAGTAAAACAAAAACAACTTTCCAAAGCTTCTATGGCTATGCTAAATCAACCCTGTCCATTTTATTTCATTTTTCATATTAATCAGGAAGCCATAATACACTTTTCTGTTCATGGGTTACCAATATACAGTATACAAATTTATTGAACCAATCGGAATGGTCACAGACTTTTCATAAATTTTTAGCTATAATGTAACTGTCTGTTGCAGGTTGATGCCAAAACTTCTGTTTATACATTCAGGCATAGCACAATACATTTTTGGTAATAGTCAAAATTATATAATAAAAGGATATTGTAAAATTTCATTTAGGAATGAAAAAATAGGGTTAAGGGTTAGGTTAAAAGGTTACAATTTAGGTTGGTGAATTCACACTTTCAACCCCTTTTTATATGCTTTTCGAACAAGGGCCCAAATGGATCAAAGTAAAATACAACCAACAGTTTCTATCAATTTACAAACAAAATTGTAGGTAATAGATTGCCCTAATGCATTTATCCTCAATGTGATAAGAAGATGTCTGAAACTGCTTGATTCATGCTTATGTTCAGAAAAAGGGTCGGTTTTGGTGTGACGAGGGTTTGGGTTAGAATGGCGTTTAGGGGAGAAGGTAAATTGCTTTTATGTTTCCACTGGAGCATGGGCTGCTAAATACAGTATCTGTCAGGTGACATTTCTTTATCCACCTGCTAAGTGGGGATGGGGGAAAACAATAATTTCTTTTGTTTAGCCCACGAGGCAGTACAAGATAAATTTGAAGTGTTTAAGGCCAGCTATACACACACACACCAACTCCAACTTCTGGATGTACAGTGTGTGAGGTCAGACAGATAAAGTGGAGGTCCACACAAAAAGTGAACCTCCGCTTTTCGGAACTCTTGCCTCCCCCGGTGTCACATTTGGCACCTTTCAGGGGGGAGTGGTGCAGATACCTGTATAATACAGGTAATTGCACCCACTTCCGGGAATAGACTCCAGCGGGAGTCACACCACTTTGCGTCACTCCCCGCTTTCTTCTGGGAAACACACTGGTCCCAGGAGACAGCGGGGACCAGTGAGGATGTGCTGAGCGGTTTTGCACATGCGCAGTAGGGAACTGGGCAGTAAAGCCGCAACGCTTCACTTGACGATTCCCTCAGAGAGGATGACGATGGGGGCAGCCGAGAGACGAGCGATTGTTCGGCCTCTGCTGCCAACATCGCGGGCGCGCTGCACAGGCAAGTGTCCATTTATAAAAAGTCAGCAGCTGCAGTATTTGTAGCTGCTGGCTTTAAAAAAAAAAATAATAATTTGTGTGAAGCTCCGCTTTAAAGTGGACATTTAGTCTGTCTCAGGTGGCTCAACGCCCGCTCCGGCAATACAAATATGGCACATGTGCAGATGCAGCAAAGGGCTTTGTCTGGGCTTCAGGTCCTGGCAAAGCCTTTTGGCGCATCTGCGTACGCGCAGGCATTTTTCCATGCATGCACAAAGACTAGGGACTTCCGATAGCCATCCTTGTGCAAACACAGGAAACCTCACTTTTCTCTGCGCAGATGGCAGAGAAAACCAGTGCGTGCACAGCTATGCTGCAAGGCTCGCTTGGGACCTGATGCCCTGCAGCGTATCTCTGCACGTGCAGGGGACAAGGAGTAACAACAGGAATTCTCGAATAGGCAAGAGATGCAGGAGTGGGAAGGAGGCAGGGCAACATAACATGACATTTAGGGTGAAATTCCTCTATAGGCAATATGAGAGAAAGCTGACCGTTGTAAGCACTCCCAGCAGTGTCAATTGATTTGTTACAACCCCGTAACTAAAGGTTTTGGTGGGCAGCATGGCTTTTTAATAGAAGTGAAAAATGTACAGATCTACTGGCAGGATTTACAGGTATAAAAATGATATATAAAACTTTATTATTAGACCTCATGCACACGGACATTATATTTATATTATATAAAAATGCCAGTAGCGTTCGCTGTAGAATGCGTTTTGCAGCTTTTTTTTGTAAAACTATACTCCCACAAAAGCTTATGGCTCAAAAAACGCTCATAATCACAGAATAGCCAAATTTTTCAGCATTTTTTTGAGTTTTTCAGAGTTAAAGTGTTTTAACAGCTGACAAACCCAAACCCAAACCCAAACCCACTAGTTCTGGGGTTTTTTTCCCCCGGCCAGAAACGCCCCTGCCAAAAAAACACTAATAAATATGTGACACATAGGATAACATGCTGGGGAGTTCACTGGCTGCAGAAAAAAAAAATGCCTGAAGCCAAAAACAGTCCAATGTGCATGAGGCCTTATTACAACTGTGCAGGCTCTTTATGTCTCTGAGACAGGGGCGGACTGACCATTGAGTCACTCAACACTGCCTGAGGGCCCCATGCCACTAGGGGGCCCCATCAGGGTTGCCAGGCTCAGTAAAACCAGGGACAGTATGTAAAAATCTATGTTTTTTTTTTTACATCTGTCCCTGATATGTCCGAAACCGACATGCTTTTGATGTGAAAATGCCGAGATTTTAGCTGCCCCGCCTCCTGGCGTGGTGGCCATCTGTAATTCCAGGGGCCCCATTATCTTCTATTGCCCGGGGGGCCCATGAGTTGTCAGTCCGTCCCTGCTCCGAGATAGTTATAACCCTTGAGAACTGGGAGTTGTGAAGTCTTGTTCTAGACACACATATATCCACTGCTTTGAGACCAGGAACACAAGAACTGGCTCGCCAAATAAACTTCAAAAAAGGAAATCTGTTAAATCATGGGAAATCAAATATTTGTCATACATGTACGTTTCAATAATTGTATTGTACAGACATTTGTTCCTGAGGTATGCTGTGAAATTACAATCTCTAAAAAAATATTTTACTGTTTAGGTCACAATTTGTGTCACATGATGTAGCAAAACTAGAGTGTGTGTAGAAACTACCCATCTCAACAATATATTAACACAATATATACATATAGTTTTTTTTTACTTTTCTTTGTTTTTTATGGTTTTGGTTTTACTATAAAAATTGTATGTTAATGCTATTAGTGGGAACACGGCAGAATGCTTTAGGAATGTTAGAGTGTAATGGTGGCAAATGAGGATTTCTGGTCTGAGGGTTTTTTAAATAGTTAAAACTGCTTTAATCTCTGCTGCAAGAAGACATCTTTTTGAGGAGGTATAATATTTCTTGCAATATCTAGGTTTTGGATTCCAGCTCAGCAACACAACTCTCCAAGCTTCTAATGTAGAGTTTTTTTCTGGAGAGGAGAGGCCTTTGCAACTTCCCTGTAGAAGGGAAAATCCAAAAATACCAACACACATGTGCATGCAGTTGTACTGATAAAAGCAATAAAAAAAATAAAAAGCAATAAAAAAAAATAAAAAGAAGAAGAAACACTCCTAACTCTTTAAGAAACCCACATCAACATAGAGTCCGTCTTGGGCTTACAGTCCATTTTTGAGATCCGGATTGAAAAATGCTCAGTGTCATGCCTCTAACAAAGTTCAAAGCCAAACATTTATTCTGCTTTATGACAATATAAATCTTTAAGTGCCTTCAGCTCCTCAATCAGAGTCTTGTTTTGGTTCTCAAGCACGGCCACTCGATTTTCAAGGCACTTGACATATTCTTTCTTCTTTTTGCGACACTCCCGAGCTGCTTCTCTGGAACCAACACAGGATATGAAATTAAAAAGGAGAAACCAAAGACAGAAGGAAAATACTTTCACTGCCACAACGCAACGACACATGAACAATGCAAAGCAGCAAATCACAGCTCAAATCACAACAATGAATGAAAATGGTGACACATGTTGGCTCAGATTATATAACAACAGCACAAAATTACAAAAATGGAAATGACAGAAAACATTTCATAACTGCAAACCTTGACATGCAAGTTACTTAGGCAAGCAAATGCAGCAAACAATAGAACAAAGTGATAATAAAAAGTTTTTTTGTTTTTTAAAGACATTTGAGTACTGTCCGTGATACTTTTTTTTATTTACACTAACATACAATTTTTCAGGACAAGCTTTCGGGGTGTTACCCCTCTCTTCAAGGTCCATGCAGTACCTTAAAGAAGGGTTAACACCCCGAAAGCTTGTCCTGAAAAATTGTATGTTAGTGCAAATAAAAAAAGTATCACAGACAGTACTCAATTTTCTCTATCACAATTGCACTAATACGGCTACAATCACGTCAAGTATGTTGTTTTTTAAACAAATATGGTTTTGCACAGAGCAGGTATTAAATAAAAAAACAAAAAAACACTATATTGAAATAAAAAAGTTAACCAGCTAGGGAATGCCTAGAAAAGCATTCAGCGTGTACTATAAAACCTTGATGTTATTCTAGAATGAACAACAGCTTAGCAACAAAATCACTAGCAAAAAACATGCCAATTTACTGGATGACAAAAACAAAAAAAAGTGCACATAGTGAGGCACAGCTGTTATCGGGAAAGGGGTTCCGGGGGTTTCATCCCTATGGGGTAGTTGGGATCAGTGGAAGGTAGGAGATCACAGGTCTCACTAAGAAGGACAAATTCCTTGGGTTGTGGTCTGGGGCGCCAGAAATAGAGGGAAAGGAACTAAAAATTTGCACGTAAGGATTCAGGGAGGGAGGGAAAAAATAAAAAAAATACAGTATTCCCCACTGCAGGTTGCACTTGACCGAAGCAGCAATGCAGGAAGGGAAGGAAGTTGTGAAGAACCTGGTTCATCTACGATATCCTGCAGTCACAAGGTCACTTGGATGCAGCTTCTTGGGTCAGGCAGAGTCTATTTAAGACTCCGGCTCTGGGTTGGGCTCGCTTTCTGCGAGTGGCTAGTGTAAAGTCAGGGACAGTGCTTGGATGAAGAGAGGTTCTGGAGGAGTAGGGACAGTGCAGGGACTGTCTGTCTCACTTCAAGATGCCTCCTCTTTGGGTGTGGACCGGCCAGGCCGCATTCCTCTCCTCGCAGCAGGCTGTCAGTATCTTTCAAGTCTACAGGCCATTGTTACAGTTCATAAGTGGCTCCAGACAGTCGTGCCTACAAGCCAGGCCTAATTGTATTGTGTTTAACCTTTCTCCATGTAGCGCCTGGCTACTTTAAGAGCTGGTGCTATGTTAAATTTAGGGGAAGAGTTTAGAGAAATAGTTAGCTCTGAATTTGTTTGATTGTTTAAATTTGGGTGCTCTAGCTTGGCTGTACTGTGGGCTGTCCTTTTGTCTGGGGACTCCCGTCACCCCCGGACAGCAGGTGGCAGCAGTGTGGTCAAGTGCTCTGAGTACCACTCTCAGCGGCCAGTCGGGGGTTGTCCGCCTCGCTGTGCATGCTGGGGAAGGGTATAAAGGGGGCAGACATTACCTCGAGGTTCTTCCTCATGTGGTGTCCATCATTGGGGTAGCCATTCCACAACACCCCCACATATGGCCCTCCTGGCCGGGGTGTGCTTGGGCAGCAGTGTTCCTGGTTTCCGGGACCAGGTTGGCCCAGAGCAATTGATCCTTGGTGTGGGCCCAGAAGTCGACTGGGTCCCCAATCTAAAGGGGGTCCCGAGCTGTCCGTCCAATTGGAGGAAGCTGACCGATGAGGAGTCTGTCCGAAAGATACCGAGAACAAGGCTGGAGTTCCAAGAGGGGCCTGTCCATTCATCGGGGACCACCTGAGTTCTGACAGGCTGGGTGTTGGTCGCCTGTCAGCTGCCAATTTTGCAAAACTACCTGAAGGAGATCCGGGTGCTGAATCTACTGAGAAAGGATTCCGGACCATAATTGTCTCTAATCTTATAGGAGGGTCTGTGGCAGACTTAATCCTAAGTTCGAGTGACACTCGGGCTGCCAGGCTGGTGAGAGAGGCCTGTCCAGGTGCGCTATACCCACTCCGGCTGGAGTGGAAAAGTAAAGTGTCGTTGGAAGCAGGACTGTTTCCCATATTTGGATACACCTGGATCTACGGTCTCCTATTTGGTGCAACATGGACAATAGTGGTTGGCGGGCTTAAAACAGAAGCTACAACAGACAGTGGCGGGGAGAGCCACCATAGCATGTAGTGTGGTCAGTGGCGGGGAGAGCCACCATAGCATGTAGTGTGGACAGTGGCGGGGAGAGCCACCATAGCATGTAGTGTGGACAGTGGCGGGGAGAGCCACCATAGCATGCAGTGTGGACAGTGGCGGGGAGAGCCACCATAGCATGCAGTGTGGACAGTGGCGGGGAGAGCCACCATAGCATGCAGTGTGGACAGTGGTGGGGAGAGCCACCATAGCATGTAGTGTGGACAGTGGCGGGGAGAGCCACCATAGCATGTAGTGTGGCCAGTGGAGGGGAAAGCCACCATAGCATGTAGTGTAGACAGTGGAGGGGAGAACCACCATGGGATGTAGTGTGGACAGTGGAGGGGAGAGCCACCATGGTATATAGTGTGGACAGTGGAGGGGAGAACCACCATGGCATGTAGTATGGACAGTGGAGGGGAGAGCCACCATAGCGTGTAGTATGGACAGTGGAGGGGAGAGCCACCATAGCGTGTAGTATGGACAGTGGAGGGGAGAGCCACAATAGCGTGTAGTATGGACAGTGGAGGGGAGAGACACCATAGCGTGTAGTATGGACAGTGGAGGGGGGAGCCACCATAGCATGGACAGTGGAGGGGAGAGCCACCATAGCGTGTAGTATGGACAGTGGAGGGGGGAACCACCATAGCGTGTAGTATGGACTGTGGAGGGGGGAGCCACCATAGCATGTAGTATGGACAGTGGAGGGGGGGGCCACCAAAGCATGCAATATAGACAGTGAAGGGAGAACCACCATAGCATGTAGTGTGGACAGTGGCAGGGAGAGCCACCATGGCATGTAGTGTGGACAGTGGCGGATCTATCCCCTTCACCTTTCTACTGTTTAATAGTTTTTACCTGGCTGGGTAATAAAAGCACAGAAAAGACACCTGTGTGGACATTCCCTTTACTACAACTCTCATCAAGTACCCTAGACGGCGGAGATACTGAAGTAACATGCCACCCAAAACAAACCAGCAGCTCCTTTGGGGGTAGTGCTACATACAATATATTGCTACTGCTAAACTTGGACTCTGTTTACTTCCCGCCACATCATGCTGCACCTTGCGCACAAGCAGGCACAGGGCTCTAGGGGTATTGTCATCTCCAGGGGAAGTTGGAATCAGTTAAGGAAGTGGGATTATAGGTCTCTTCAAGATCTGCAAAATTCTTGGGTTGAGGTGGGGAAATGCATATGTTATCAGTCTAAGCCAGACAAAAAAGTAATAGGACACAGCAGAAGAGCTAATAAAATGGAGTGCATGTTAGCAGACTAACTTTACCTATCAAACTATGGCCATTGTGGCAATAAAAGTCTCAGGAAAGCTGCTGGTGAATGTGAAACACATGAAGGTCTGCTAACGCCCATGTAAAAGGCACCCTAGCAACT
The DNA here is from genome assembly GCF_905171775.1 of Rana temporaria. Taxonomy (NCBI): domain Eukaryota; kingdom Metazoa; phylum Chordata; class Amphibia; order Anura; family Ranidae; genus Rana; species Rana temporaria. The sequence goes on along the minus strand of NC_053493.1, from coordinate 63,120,847 downwards.
ATGAGGTTTATTATCTATGGAATGCTAATGAGTAATAAAGGTTTCAGCTGTAGAAAATAACCAGTACTATGCATATAGAAATTTTAATATGAAGTCAGGGCAAACTCCTAGCCTGACCTGCACTCTCAGTGGAACCCACCGAATGGGGGACATGCATGTGGGAGTGGAGACCCTAAAGTCAGTTTAGGTGCATAGCCATTTTAACTATTACAATAAAACAGCGGTTTTAAAATGCCAAATCTTCTAATTATACAGATTTTCAAGTCCTCAATATTTTCTAGATTTTTAATATTTAGATTTACTATGCAATGTTCTCCATTTATATTATGGCAACAGGAGCGGATCACCTTGCCTACTAACCTTATGGGTTATTCCAGTGTTTTCCTGGGATCAGTGTGTTTTGCCAGTAGTCTACAGCCACTACAACCTACACGTCATCCATAAAAAAAGAGATGGGCTGTGCAGGAGCCATGTTTATGCACAACATCATTAGTATGCCATATATGCATGCTTTAATTTAGATGATTTTACTACAAACTGTTAACTCCTTCTCCTGCCTGACATCTCACTGTGTTTAAGGGACCCTTCAGAGCAATGTCAGATGATTAAGGAGCTGGTGACACTTGCAATGTAAAATATATATAGATCATAGCTCCTGTGCAGTACATCTCCTCCTTACAGGCAATGCATGGCTAACAGAGACTCCTGTTACCGGATATAGCAGCATGTATTGGTGCTCACGCCCAGAGGACTTTGGAATTGCTTTACTCAGAGAGATCTCAAACTGAAAACAGCAGGTTTGGTATCTGCCTGTCCTTGCTGAAGTCACACACTGCTGGGACCAAATACAGCTTTTGTCCCTGACCCAGTTGTCATAAAGGTGAAGTGCATGAGTTAAGGGGCCATTTTGACTGAACAAAGAACAGGGGATGGAGAGGAGGCAAAAACAGCAGCTGGTTGTGGACCAGAGTAAGAGTGCAGAGCAGAATACAAGAACCTACAGAAAAAAAGAATGGAGACAGTATGTTCACCTATCGAGGATAATGAGAGAAAGGAAAATCAGTTAGTAGATGATCATGAACAGTGGGGCAGGGAGAGTTGGTAATATGATCAGATTGGTGAATCTTAGAATAGGTAAAGTGGGGTAGAGAGTCTAATTGTCCCAACTATGGCAAAAAAGACACATTGGAAAACAAAATCAGTGACAAGGCCACAGCCACAGAGTTTAGGTTCTGTACAAAGCAAAAAGGTAAAGGATAGTATGTATGCTGAATATTGCAGACTATATGTTGTAGATTGACTGGGGTGGAGAGTGATGTAAACAGGTGCAACATGGACAATAGTGGTTGGCGGGCTTAAAACAGAAGCTACAACAGACAGTGGAGGGGAAAGCCATCATAGCATGTAGTGTGGCCAGTGGAGGGGAAAGCCACCATAGCATGTAGTGTAGACAGTGGAGGGGAGAACCACCATGGGATGTAGTGTGGACAGTGGAGGGGAGAGCCACCATGGGATATAGTGTGGACAGTGGAGGGGAGAGCCACCATGGCATTTAGTATGGACAGTGGAGGGGAGAGCCACCATAGCATGTAGTATGGACAGTGGAGGGGGGAGCCACCATAGCATGTAGTATGGACAGTGGAGGGGGGAGCCACCATAGCATGTAGTATGGACAGTGGAGGGGGGAGCCACCATAGCATGTAGTATGGACAGTGGAGGGGGGAGCCACCATAGCATGTAGTATGGACCGTGAAGGGAGAACCACAATAGCATGTAGTGTGGACAGTGGAGGGGAGAGCCACCATAGCATGTAGTATGGACAGTGGAGGGGGGAGCCACCATAGCATGTAGTATGGACAGTGGAGGGGGGAGCCACCATAGCATGTAGTATGGACAGTGGAGGGGGGAGCCACCATAGCATGTAATATGGACAGTGAAGGGAGAGCCACCATAGCATGTAGTGTGGACAGGAGAGCCACCATAGCATGTAGTATGGACAGTGGAGGGGGGAGCCACCATAGCATGTAATATGGACAGTGAAGGGAGAGCCACCATAGCATGTAGTGTGGACAGTGGAGGGGAGAGCCACCATAGCATGTAGTATGGACAGTGGAGGGGGGAGCCACCACAGCATGTAGTATGGACAGTGGAGGGGGGAGCCACCATAGCATGTAATATGGACAGTGAAGGGAGAACCACCATAGCATGTAGTGTGGACAGTGGTGGGGAGAGCCACCATGGCATGTAGTGTGGACAGTGGCGGGGAGAGCCACCATGGCATGTAGTGTGGACAGTGAAGGGAAAGCCACCATAGCATGTAGTGTGGACAGTGAAGGGAGAGCCACCATAGCATGTAGTGTGGACAGTGGCAGGGAGAGCCACCATAGCATGTAGTGTGGACAGTGGCGGGGAGAGCCACCATAGCATGTAGTGTGGACAGTGGCGGGGAGAGCCACCATAGCATGTAGTGTGGACAGTGGCGGGGAGAGCCACCATAGCATGTAGTGTGGACAGTGGCGGGGAGAGCCACCATAGCATGTAGTGTGGACAGTGGCGGGGAGAGCCACCATAGCATGTAGTGTGGACAGTGGCGGGGAGAGCCACCATAGCATGTAGTGTGGACAGTGGCGGGGAGAGCCACCATAGCATGTAGTGTGGACAGTAAAGGAAGAGCCATCATAGCATGTAGTGTGGACAGTGAAGGAAGAGCCATCATAGCATGTAGTGTGGACAGTGGCGGGGAGAGCCACCATGGCATGTAGTGTGGACAGTGGAGGGGAGAGCCACCATGGCATGTAGTGTGGACAGTGGAGGGGAGAGCCACCATGGCATGTAGTGTGGACAGTGGAGGGGAGAGCCACCATGGCATGTAGTGTGGACAGTGGAGGGGAGAGCCACCATGGCATGTAGTGTGGACAGTGGAGGGGAGAGCCACCATGGCATGTAGTGTGGACAGTGGAGGGGAGAGCCACCAGTAAAATGTAGTGTGGATGGTGGGGAGGGGGTTGCCACCAGTAGATGTAGTGGGGGTACAGCTGCCAGAGAACACAGTGTTGAGGGAATCTGCAAGAGAAAATAATATAGATTGATTTGGGTGTTGCCAGAGAATGTAGAGTGGACAAGGAGGAAAAAGAGTTTCAGGAAGGGTGGTGGATAAATGATGCTGGACAGTGTAGTACAGGCAGTAGGGAAGAGCTACTACAGACAGTGTAGGGAGAGCTGTGACAGAAGCTAGTCCAGAAACTAGGGAAAAGGATAAGGAGGTGTGTACGGTTTAGTGTTGTGGACAATGGTCATGGAACAACGTGTGGTGGAGATATGGACAATGATGGCATAGCCTCCACTAGGTGAACAATGTTATGTGCTGGGGACATGTCACTATTCTGGTACAAAACTTCAGGAAGGGCTGAATCTAAAGCCAGCCGAACATAGAGCGATTTTCTTTTCTGGGAAAAAAAATCACTTGATTCCCCAATCAACACAATGAGACACAAGTTCCCTGTAGGAACCTGGACAGCAATGAGAGTTATATGCTGTGAGCAGATGGTCAAAGCAGATCCCTCACATTTGGGCTCTGCTCTATCCACGTACCACTCAATGAAAATAACAGGCAGAATTCCTAGTGAAAAAAAAGAAGAGGAATCCTGAACTCATTTAATCACTTCTTTTTAAAACCGTATGAACTGGCCTGATGAACTGGCTTAAAGTGGTTGTAAAGTCAGAAGGTTTTATATCTTAATGTATTCTATGCATGAAGATAAAAATGCCTTCTGTGTGCAGTAGCCCCCCTGCTCCCCCAGCACCCTTAATACTTACCTGAGGTCCCTCTCTGTCCAGTGATGGCTACGAGTGTCTCGGCCGTCCCAGATCCTTCTAACTGACTGATTGACAGCAGAGGCAGCCAATGGCGCCACTGCTATGTCTCAGCCAAAGTCGGCTAGCCAATCAGGAGTGAGAGGGGGTGGGGGGGGTGTGGTCGGGGCTCCATGTCTGAATGGACACAGGGAGCTGTGACTCGGGTACCACCATAGCAAGCTGCTTGCTGTGGGGGGCACTAAACAGGAGGAAGAGAGCAAGAGAGGGACCCGAGAAGAGGAGGATGATCCGGGCTGCTCTGTGCAATACCGACTGCACAGAGCAGGTAAGTGTAAAATGTTTGTTATTTTTTTATAGGGGAAAATAAACGAGACTTTACTATCACTTTAAAGTGTTTGTAAACCAAAAAAAAACAAAAAAAACGTAGATTCTGTTCCTTTAAGGCATGAGTAACAGCACAGTGCTTGTTAAAAAGAAAGAGGTACAGTGCAAAAACCAGTGAACATTTGATAATGAGAACCTAATGGCTGAAATAGGTAATATAATAAAAACACAAAAAACTTGTAAATGTATGTAAATGGGAAGAAAAAAAAAAAAAAAAAAAAAAAAAAACTTAAATCCACAGGCAATCAGAGACCCATGCTGTATTATAAGTTAGTGTAAATAATAATAAAGTCCAAAACACAGTATAGGGAAAAGTCCAAAAAATAGAATTTCCAATGTGAATCAGGTGAATGGCTGGTAATACACTCAAGTTGTGACATCAGAAGAAAACCATGTGTTTCTTTGGTGGATAGATCACATGGTTTTCTTCTGATGTCACAACTTGAGTGTATTACCAGCCATTCACCTGATTCACATTGGAAATTCTATTTTTTGGACTTTTCCCTATACATTGTTTTCTCACATGACGTGTTTTGGACTTTATTATTATTTACACTAACTTATAACACAGCATGGGTCTCTGATTGCCTGTGGATTTAAGTTTTTTTCCCCATTTACATACATTTACAAGTTTTTTGTGTTTTTATTATATTACCTATTTCAGCCATTAGGTTCTCATTATCAAATGTTCACTGTTTTTTGCTCTGTACCTCTCTTTTTAACTTGTTCTTAAATTTGTATCTACAATTTTTTGGTACTTGGCAGCACTTACACAAATCATTTCTGCTCAGTGTTTTTTTCTTCTAAGAATTTTCTTTCTTTGAAAAAGTTTCTTTTCAACAGCACAGTGCTTGTTATGTGCAATTCTCTTGCAATTCTCTGTAATAAAACTGACTGATCCTGTGTGTTCCTGTGTCCCCCTGCCTCTGCTGACCACGATAATCATGGGGGCCCCCAGATACCGGCCCCCCCCCACCCTAGGTGAATATGGGAATATGGGGTACATCGTACCCCTACGCATTCACCTGGAGGAAAAGTGTAAAAGAAAATAAACACACAACGCAGGGTTTTAAAATAATTTATTAGTCAGCTCCGGGGGTCTTCTCCGCTCTCCGGGGGGGGGGGGGGGGTCTTCTCCACTCTCCTGGGGGGGGGGGGTCTTCTTTCGTCTTCTCCGCTGTCGTCTCGGCGCTCCCTGGTTTTTCTCCCGCTCGCTCTCCGGAGAAGACCCCCCCTGGAGAGCGGAGAATACCCCCCGGAGCTGACTAATACATTTTAAAACCCTGCGTTGTGCGTTTATTTTCTTTTACACTTTTCCTCCAGGTGAATGGGTAGGGGTACGATGTACCCCATATTCATTCACCTCGGGTGGGGGGGCGGTATTTGGGGCCCCCTTATTAAAGGGGGCTCCCAGATTTCGATAAGCCCCCCGCCCGCAGACCCCGACAACCAACGGCCAGGGTTGTCCGGAAGAGGCCTTGTCCTTATCAACATGGGGACAGGGTACATGTTGAGGGCATGCGGCCTGGTACGGCTCAGGAGAGGGGGGGCGCTCGCTCGTCCCCACTCGTTTCCTGACCGGCCGGGCAGCGTGCTTGGATACGGGTCTGGTATGGATTGTGGGGGGACCGCCACGCCGTTTTTTCGGCGTAGGGGGGTCTCCTTGCAATTCATACCAGATCTAAGGGCCTGGTATGCCCCTGGGGGGAACCCATGCCATTTTTTTATTTATTTGGCATGGAGTTCCCCCTCATGATTCATACCAAACGCCGCGGCTAGAATTTGCAGGAATCCAAGTTGGATCCCCGTCGCTTCTATGACGTGCTCGCTGGAATGTGCTTTTTCTATTCCAGCGAGTGCGAGATGTCGGCACCATGTCGCAGGGAATCAGCACGATGCCGTCCTGCTGGAAACACATTCTCGGCGACAGGTATTGTAGTTTTTAGACCCTATAGGTCCCCGCACCTGCCTATTCAGAAATACTTAAATTCCATACAAAAAGAAAAACCGAGAGGTGATTTTCTTGCAACAGGAACACAAAATGGCAGTGCACTTTGCATGCCGCCTGACTTTGCAACTTGCGTCCAGTCATACCAGGCAGAACATCCCTCAGATAGTAACGGGTACAATTTGCAAAAAAAAATAAAGGGGGTCTGTCTTGTAGAAACTTGGAAACTGGGATACTAAAGTGATAAACCTGAAGCTTCTGCTATAAATTTATTTTCACTGAGAAGCATAACAACCTGCACTGGTGCAAGAATAACTTAGAACGGATAAGAAGACAAAATAGTATATATCTTATCATATGAGTTTCAGCCAACCATGTGCATAGGGACATAGGTGTGCGCAGCCTGTTGCATTAGGGCGTGCACCTCAAAGCTTCAACACATATGCGTTTGTGACATATTTACTGGCCTTTTCCCCGCTCTCCATCCTGAAACAATGGGGGGACCTGGGAAGCAGAAAGAAGAGGAACAGGGACAGGAGAGGTGGCATATATTGGTACCAATCCCTTGCATTTTCTCCCTTGTGGCAGCTGAATGTCAGCGAGAGGCAGGGTTGGACTGGCCATTGAGACTACAGGGAGTTTCCCGGTGGGCCGATGGCTCAGTGGGCCGGCTTAAGTGACAGCGGACCGCCGCCCCCCTCCGCTCCTCTGTCTCTCCCTTCCCGCAGTGCTCACCTCCTCTCCCTCACCGCAGCGCTCACCTGGGGGGAACAAAGAATCAGGGGGAGGACCAGAGGAGCAGGGGGGACGACAGAGGAGCATGGGGGAGGGGACAGACAGCTGACTCAACAGCTATGGCCTAGGAGTTTCTCACTTCTGCCTAAACTTGTCCCATAAGGGGGCACCAAACGGATTTTTCCCCCCCGGTTGAAATAATGTCTAGCTTCCCCACTGGTACTGCCTATAAGAGTACCAGTAGCAGTCATTCTACTCTAATACAGTAGAATGGCTAGTGGCTAGTGAAGGGGGAGAGGGGGCTTGGGTGGCCGGGGGGGTGCGGGAGTTGTCCGGCTGCCATGGGAGAGACCAGTCAAAGTGGGCCAGTCTAGATGAAGTCCAGGGCCAAATTATCGTCCCAGTCCAGCCCTGGCGAGAGGGAGAGGAGGAGAATTAGGGTGTGCCCAGGCACACCTGGCACACCTCTTGCGCACACCTATGCACAGGGAATGGATCTCTTACCTATTTTTCATAAGCCGCACTTCCCTCTTGCGTGTTACTTCTTCCGTCACATGCTGTGGGCTGTGCATGTTTGTTGGTGCTGCTGCCACTACAACTGTTTGTGGCAAAGCAGAGCTTGCTGTATGGATCTGGTAAACTGGCATATCTCCAGTAGCAGCTGCAATATAAGAAATGCTGCTTAGAAAACAATCAGAATAATCTCAGCACTTTATAGAACAAAAGAAAAAACACACTGTTTTTAAAAGGTCGGTGCTATACAATGCAAGTCTTTTAAGATGTAAGTGTAAATAACCAGTCTTGATATTAGCTTATTTTTTGTACAGCAACACCCATACTGGAAGAGAGGGGAGGACCAGCAGTCTAGGAGGGAATGAGGTATTCTACAGGCATGTGCTGACCAGGAACATGCTGACCAGTGGCGGCTGGTGCTCAAAATTTTGGGGGGGATGGGGGCGCAAAACAAACAAACAAAAAAAACCCACATAAAACGTAGCCACTGTGCCATCAAAACGCAGCCACAGTGCCCATCAAAATGCTCCCACTGTGCCTCTTCCTCACCTGCCCGGCACTTACCCTGTATCGGTGGGGTTGCAGGTGATGGCGGCGGGCGGTGAGCAGTGTCCTCCAAGTCTACTCCCATCCTCTCTTATGATTGGACACCTGATAGGCGTCTAATCACAGCACCTGTTTCAGCCAATCAGGTGACGGGTAACAGACCAGAGCACCTGACTGGCGGAGAGGCGGTTTTGTGTTAGAAACGCAAATGAATATTCAGTTTCCTAACACAGCTGGTTTAACTGCGTGCGCCAAGCATGGCGCTCGCCGTTTACCTTTTTTTGCCCCCTATTAGAGTCTACGGCTCTAATCGGGTGCTTCGAAAACACCCCCCACCAATGTAATTCACTTTTTGGAGTGCAAGAAAAGAGATTTGTCTCCTAAACAAAACTGGGGGAGAGAGGGTTAGGGCCAGGACACCCTTAGACAGATGCCATAGTTAATGTCAGACTGGATGCAGCAACTGTATTTATAGAATACCGTCTCCTATGGCAACTGAACTTTGAACAGTCAATAGAGATCCATACATGTAACTCACAGTAACCCGTTATAGATCTCCTCTCACATCTCACAGTATCCCACTGTAGATCTTCACTCACTAAACTCCTGGTCTCTCACTAGACTTCAAGATCCCAGTCATCATTGGATCCCCGGAGCTCTTGCACAGCTAACCCGCTGTAAACTCAAGCTTCACCCACACTTACCCACTGGGTCTCTGGCTTGGCACTCTGCTAAAGCTTTCCCACTTCTTCACCATCCCCGGTTGCTCTGGTACTCCTTCAGACTTCCATACACTGGCCATTGATAACAGGAATGGTTGTCCCTTTCTGGCGACTATTCCTCCCTTTACCTCTGGCCTCGATCATCACTTGCCCCTGGCCACAGGAGTGGCAACTGCTTCTCCCTCACTGTTGGCAATGATCCATTTCCCCCGTCCGATGGAACCTCTGCAACTTGGTTGGGCTTCTAGCCTCTCTCAAACCTGCATAGGCCTCGGACAGCCTAGCAGCCAGGTGCTCTCGGGACAGGACTCAGGCTTCTGGCCTAGCAGCCCGGAGCCTTGTGACACGTCCTTCCCAGACAGCCATCCAGGTGGCACAGAACCCCGATCACCTGACTCCTCCCAAATAAAGAGGCACTCCCAGCAGGCCAAGGGACTAAAGAGAATCCTGCCAAAAGGCCAAGTCAAACTATTCACTCCGAGTCTGGATTCCCTATGGCCTATATGCCCAAACATTCCACTGCCACAGGGAGCAATGCCACCTAGTGACAGAAGAGAGATGTGCATCAAATCCAGAGTTAGGCCCCTTTCAGACTGCGGCGGGAGCCGCGGTGGCGGTATAACGCCGCTAAAAATAGCGGCGCTATACCGCCGGGATTGCCGCGGGAATCAGCCGCTAGCGGTGTGGTATTAACCCCCGCTAGCGGCCGAAAAAGGGTTAATAGCACCCGCAATGCAGCTCTATAGAGGCGCATTGCGGGCGGTATTGCCGCGGTTTCCCATTGTTTTCAATGGGAAGGAGCGGTGAAGGAGCGGTATACATGCCGCTCCTCTCACCTCTCTAAAGATGCTGCTGACAGGAGATTTTTTTGTCTCCCGCCAGCACATCGCCTCAGTGTGAAAGCCCTCGGGCTTTCACATTGAGTCTGCAGTGAAGGAGTTTTTCAGGCAGGATAGCAGCGCTATTTTTAGCGCTGTACCGCCTGAAAAACTCCTCAATGTGAAAGGGGCCTTAGGGAAAAAGCCAGTGAATCCCCTATCAGACAGCAAGTTACCACCTAGCAAATTAAATTTATTAGCAACCCTGCCTACTATCAGGGTGCTACAAAGACAGAGTTTAGCTATAAATATGCATTAACTGTTTTTTTTATGAATAAATAACTGCATAAGCTAGTATTTTATTATCTGCCTGGAGTTTAGCTAGGGGAATACATGGTGACAGACTGTTCTCCTTTTTGCAACAGTTATTGGCAGTCTTTTTTTTATTCTTCATTTGGGACACATCGCAGTCAGGCTACATAATCCATGCACATCACCATTCCCAAATATAAAAAAAATAAATAAAAGAAGATGAATTTCCAGAGTCCGACTATAGAAATAGACCAGTTGTCTGGTAACCGTTCACAAATATCCCATAGTGTCCATATATGTCCCTGGTCCTTTGTGCACATGCAGATATGGATATGCTGTTGTGAGCACGGATTGCCAGTCTGACATCAGGATATGCATCATTCAGATCACATGAGCACACCACAGATGTAGCAGCCAAAAGCTCTCAAGCCAGTAATACCAAGGGATAATTTTTAGTAGTATAACACTGACATCATTGCTCTCAAATATCACGCTGGAATCTGTGGTCAGATCAGTTGTACACTGCATGTGTAAGCACAACAACTCACTCCTCCACTTCAGGGGCCCCTATGAAGAATAGGATTCCTGTTAAAGATGGCATGCTTCTTTTTAAAATATCTTTTTTGAAAATCAACCGAATACAAGTTATGAAAATACCTACAGTGCCTTGCGAAAGTATTCGGCCCCCTTAAACTTTGCGACCTTTTGCCACATTTCAGGCTTCAAACAAAGATATAAAACTATTTTTTTTATTTAAGAATCAACAAGTGGGACACAATCATGAAGGGGAACGAAATTTATTGGATATTTCAAACTTTAACAAATAAAAAAAACGGAAAAAAATTGGGCGTGCAAAATTATTCAGCCCCTTTACTTTCAGTGCAGCAAACTCTCTCCAGAAGTTCAGTGAGGATCTCTGAATGATCCAATGTTGACCTAAATGATTAAATGATGATAACTAGGAATCCACCTGTGTGTAATCAAATCTCCGTATAAATGCACCTACACTGTGATAGTCTCAGAGGTCCGTTTAAAGCGCAGAGAGCATCATGAAGAACAAGGAACACACCAGGCAGGTCCGAGATACTGTTGTGAAGTTTAAAGCCAGATTTGGATACAAAAAGATTTCCCAAGCTTTAAACATCCCAAGGAGCACTGTGCAAGCGATAATATTGAAATGAGAGTATCAGACCGCTGCAAATCTACGAAGACCTGGCCGTCCCTCTAAACTTTCAGCTCATACAAGGAGAGGACTGATCAGAGATGCAGCCAAGAGGCCCATGATCACTCTGGATGAACTGCAGAGATCTACAGCTGAGGTGGGAGACTCTGTCCATAGGACAACATCAGTCGTATACTGCACAAGTATAAAGCCATTCCTAAAGATATCCATAAAAAGTGTTGTTTAAAGTTTGCCACAAGCCACCTGGGAGACACACCAAACATGTGGAAGAAGGTGGTCAGATGAAATCAAAATCGAACTTTTTGGCAACAATGCAAAACGTTATGTTTGGCGTAAAAGCAACACAGCTCATCACCCTGAACACACCATCCCCACTGTGAAACATGGTGGTGGCAGCATCGTGGTTTGGGCCTGCTTTTCTTCAGCAGGGACAGGGAAGATGGTTAAAATTGATGGGAAGATGTATATAACAAGGAGGGGAGAAGGGACACGAGGAGGGAAAGGGATAGGACGTGTGTAAACTTGAGTAACAAAGTAACCTTGGGACTATAAATGAGACTGCGGCTGGTAAGCTAGGCCATAGCCTCTAGCCCTATTAATTGTAACAAAAGGAGTGTCAAAAGGAGTGTCAATGGGGAAGGGAGAAAGGGGGAAGGGAGGGAATAATAGGGGAAGGCGGGAATTGGGGATTGTGGGACTTTAAGATGAAACACACCACTGGAATATGATGAATCAATTGATGAATTAAAATAACATTTATTGGATACAGCATAGCAGACCGGGGATCATGTTTTTTCACAGTGCTCTCAGATGCCAACATCGTTGGTTATAATCTACGCTATCCAATGACTAATCTACCCATAGGTATTGAGTGTTGGGACTCTATTTTATGTCCCCTCTTAGGTCCTTATATGTACTAAATTACCATTTAGCGCAATTTATTTTATTATATCCACAGATATACCCAGGCCATAATTGCTCCTGATGAGTGGAAGCCATCCACGAAACGCGTCAAGCTATATATTGATGTTCTGTCACAGTAATCATATTATACCATATGTTTTATATCTTGTCAACCAACAGCATGTTTACCATGTTTTTAGACAATCATGTTTGTATGTATTTCTACTTTATACCATATACAACAATTTGGATATAGCGTTGCATGTTATGTTACATCATAGGTACATTTACGTTTTATGTTCATTATTATTATTATATGATTTACCAATCATGCCTATTACTATTTGTACAGTATCTATTGCTATATATGTGCATTGCTCGGTCTGCTATGCTGTATTCAATAAACGTTATTTTAATTCATCAATTGATTCATCATATTCTGGTGGTGTGTTTCATCTTAAAGTCCCACAATCCCCGATTCCCGCCTTCCCCTGTTATTCCCTCCCTTCCCCCTTTCTCCCTTCCCCATTGACACTCCTTTTGTTACAATTAATAGAGCTAGAGGCTATGGCCTACTTACCAGACGCAGTCTCATTTATAGTCCCAAGGTTACTTTGTTACTCAAGTTTACACACGTCCTATCCCTTTCCCTCCTCGTGTCCCTTGGCCCCTCCTTCTTATATACAATTACTAGGGATGGAGTCATTGACTTACTTATAGCCACTGCCTCATTGAAAGTCCCAACATATACCTTCTCTTCCATTGATGGGAAGATGGATGGAGCAAAATACAGCACCATTCTGGAAGAAAACCTGATGGAGTCTGCAAAAGACCTGAGACTGGGACGGAGATTTGTCTTCCAACAAGACAATGATCCAAAACATAAAGCAAAATCTACAATGAAATGGTTCACAAATAAACATATCCAGGTGTTAGAATGGCCAAGTCAAAGTCCAGACCTGAATCCAATCGAGAATCTGTGGAAAGAACTGAAAACTGCTGTTCACAAACGCTCTCCATCCAACCTCACTGAGCTTGAGCTGTTTTGCAAGGAGGAATGGGCAAAAATTTCAGTCTCTCGATGTGCAAAACTGATAGAGACCTACCCCAAGCGACTTACAGCTGTAATCGCAGCAAAAGGTGCCGCTACAAAGTATTAACTTAAGGGGGCTGAATAATTTTGCACGCCCAATTTTTCAGTTTTTTATTTGTTAAAAAAAAGTTTGAAATATCCAATAAATTTCGTTCCACTTCATGATTGTGTCCCACTTGTTGTTGATTCTTCAAAAAAAATTACAGTTTTATATCTTTCTGTTTGAAGCCCGAAATGTGGCAAAAGGTCGCAAAGTTCAAGGGGGCCGAATACTTTCGCAAGGCACTGTATGTGATGCGATTATATTTGCCTTAATGCCCCCTTTTTAGAGCGACTTCTTTTAGACAGGCTTGGCTGGATTTCTTCGTATGGCTTTGTCTAATGTTGGCCCTACACAGCTTCAATATTGGCCAGTTCAGAAGGAGAAGCAGTAGATGGCAATGTCAGCACTAGATTTTTCATTCAACTTTTGTTGAAAGAGCTGAGTGAAAATTATTGGCCATACAGTTTCATCTTCCAATCAGATGCAGTCACCTTTTTGGGCATTTAGCAGCCGGAGATCCCCACAGCTGCTGAATAGAATAACCAGCATGGAAAATTCTACCATCTTTGCTGTTCAGCATGGACGGAGGAATCTACTGGCTTCCTTTCATTCAGCTTGAAGGAGAAAAATCTTTCCGTGTATGTCCAACTGAAAGCTTAACTCCGGGATCAGCAAATATAAAATACAGTAAAAGCTTGGGATTGTGAGCATATTTCGTCCGGGAATGTGCTTGTAATCCAAAGCACTTGTATATCAAAGCAAAATTTCCCCATAAGAAATAATGGAAACTCGTTCCACAATCATTTATTCATAAGTCCTTCAGTCTATTATTTCAGCTTGTGCTTTTTTTTGTGCTCTTGTGCACATTTTTTCGAGCTTCATCAAGCATCTTTGAGCTTTTTTGACAATAAGCGCTTCCCCCCCCCCCCCCATTCTCTCACCACAAACCCTCATTAACCACTTCTCGCCCTGTCAACAGCATATTGACGTCCGGGAAGTTGCTCGGTTATACTGACTGGATGTCATATGACGTCCAGCAGGATAACATGCCGACACGCGTCCATGGGGCCTCGCAGTGCAGGGATAGTGAGTGCAGCGTGTCAGGCCGACACGCCGCATCTCCGACCGTGGTAAGGAGCCTCTGTCAGAGGACGTTCTCTTCCCTTGTGCAAGGTGACTGGTCTTTACTCCTCCCCCTCCTGTAGTTTTCTACAGGCAGCCCATAGTGGGTGGGGCCTGCTGGTCCTTCCACAGCTCTGCTCAGGCTATATACAGCACAGCGACAATGGCACTGTTACGTTTACTAGGTCATTTTTGGGTTTGCAAAAGGCATACAAAAAGTGGATTTATATCCGTGCTTGAAATATTAATTCAAAATTAGTTTTCATGCCCAGAGTTTACTGTAAAGCGTTCACTTTTCAGCCATAGGCAAATCAAATACTTCATCCATCTACTTAATGCACGTTATGAAATTTCATGAGCGACACATTTCATACGGGAAAGGTCCTTTTAAACCGGATGATTTCAAGAAAACGTGAATATATTTCAAAACAGGCTGTTTGAAAAGAAAAGGTGCAATGCATTGATGTAAAAAGCAGATGTGGGAAACTAAACATATTGCAACATTCAAAATGTGCTGCCCGTTATATAGACTGACCAAATAGTATATAGGAAACTATAACCAAAATTACAGACCACGCAACTCTATCCCTACATTCTATATAGGACATTCTAATGCAGATGCAGATTTAGGGCCCAACTGAAGTCACAGAAATAGAAATTTAGACTAAGACCCCTTTCACACTGAGGAGTTTTTCAGGCGGTACATCGCTAAAAATAGCGCTGCTATACCGCCTGAAAAACTCCAGCCCAGCAACCTCAATGTGAAAGCTGGAGGGCTTTCAAACTAAGGCGATGCGCTGGCAGGAGAGAAAAAAAAATCTCCTGTCAGCAGCATCTTTGGAGCGGTGAAAGGAGCGTTATGTATACCGCTCCTTCCCATTTAAAACAATGGGAAACCGCGGCAATACCGCCCGCAATGCGCCTCTGCGCATTGCGCATTGCGGGCGGTAATAACCCTTCATCGGCTGCTAGCGGGGGTTAATACCGCCCCGCTAGCGGGCGAATCCCGCGGCAAATCCGGCGGTATAGCACCGATATTTTTAGCGGCGCTATACCGCCACCGCGGCTCCCGCCCCAGTGTGAAAGGTGCCTTACAGACGCTACCAAAAATCTCCCTGCTATAGTCTTACGCTGCACACACTGGCGGCAGGGACGTCATCGCAGCTCCGGCCAACCACATAGCCGAAGACCGGGGGAACATGTTGGCCCTCTCAGTGGTGAGGGCGTGTTCCTTACATTGAACAGATGACCTCACACTGAGTTTACAGGACAGGAGGTGAAGAAAATTATAAACTTTACAGCAGTTTTAACCAGCCTCTACTCTATCCAAAATAAAAAACATAAAAGTTTGAGAGATTATATATATATATATGTATATATATTACACACACACACACACACACACACACACACAAACAAATATGACTGCACAGTCCAAAAAGCAGCAAAGTTAAACCAGTCTGATATGCCTCTTTCTCTTGCTCAGCAAACAAGTTTGCACAAAAGATCATTGCGGAAAGGGGGTGCGATCATTATTTATCATTGCCACCATCATAGAGCACCGGAGTGAGAAGACAGGAAGTGCATTTTTCACTTATACAAAAAGGTTAAAAAAAGTCATAACATACAACTATACAGGACTATAGAGAAAAAAAGTGCGATACTTAAAACTATGCTTTAACCACTTCAATACCAGGCACTTACACACCTTCCTGCCCAAGACAATTTTCAGCGCTGTCGCAATTTGAATGACAATTGCGCGGTCATACTACACTGTACCCAAATGACATTTTTATAATTTTGTTTACACAAATAGAGCTTTTGGTGGTATTTGATCACCTCTGCGATTTTTATTTTTTGTGCAAAAAAAAAAAAAAAAAAAAAAACTAAAATTTTGAAAAAAAAATATTTTTTTTTTCTGTTAATTTTTTTGTAAATAAGTAAGGTTTCTTCTTCAATTACGGGCACTTGTATAGCTGCACTGATAAGGTGGCACTGATGGCACCAATGAGGTGGCACTGATAGGCGATGCTGGTATGCAGCACTGATGGGCACTCATAGGCAGCACTGATAGGTGGGCACGTATGGGCACTGAGGGGTGGCATTGCTGGGCATCACTTTTTTATATGTTGTGCCCATGTTGCCAGTCAGTGCCCATTTGTGGGCACCGATTGGCATCTATTGCGAATATTTTTTTTAACATGTGGATGGCCATGGGGTACATACCTGGCCATCCACATGTTGCCCCCTTCCCTGGTGGCTTCCCTGGTGGTCCAGTGTGTGCATCCGCAGGGGGCTACGCTCATAAACAATCAGCGTAAACCCCGATCAACAGCTCTTCCTGTTTACATTGTGATCAGCTGAGTCACGACTGATCACGTGGTAAAGAGAGTCACGACTGATCTTTACCGAGAGCAGAGAAGCAGGGTGTCAGACTGACACCCCGCATCACCGATCGCCGCGATGGAAGAATTTTCCATGCTGGCTATTCTATTCAGCAGCTGTGGGGACCTCCGGCTGCTGAATGCCCAAAAAGGTGAGTTTGGAGTGTGACTGTTTGACAGGGGCGGACTGACCATTCGGTCATTCGGGCAGTGACCGAGGGCCCCATGCCACTAGGGGGCCCCATCAGGGTTGCCAGCCTTAGAAAAATCAGGGACAGATTGTAAAAATCTGTGTATTTTTACATCTGTACCTGAAATGTATGACACCGACATCATTTTGAAGTGAGATTTCGGAGGCAATAGCTGCTCCACCCCTTCACTACCTCCTCAGCCAATGGGAACATGGTGTACACGCCCCCCTTCCCCCGCGCGGCTTCTTTGAATACAGAGCAGGAGATTGCCGACAGCTGGAGGAGAGGGAGGGACGCAGCATGGAGTGTGGGATGGACTTCAGGCTAAAACAAGGTAAGTTAAATGTCGTTTTATCAGTGCTTTCTCTGGTGAGGGGGAGGGGGGGTTGAGTTTACTCTAGCAGAGCTGTCTCTGAGGCTGTTAGATCGTTTTTCTGTGTGTGAGAAGTGCACTTCTCCTGGAGGAAGCATGTTCTGAACTTCTGCCCCAATCTCTGCTACATCTCAGTCCCTACAGATTACCTGCCCACCAAAACACAGGCTAAGCCTCCTCTCCTGTATTACCACCGAATGTGTCTGTGTACTGCTGTTGAACTACAAGTCCCAGCATGCCAGGAGATGGGGGCAGCAGCAGTGTGTTCAATTATGCTGATTTATAGATGAAAAGTGTGTATACTGTGTGTATGTATATGCTTACTGTGTCTGTGTGTATACTGTGTGTGTGTCTGTATACTGTGTGTGTCTGCCTGTATACTGGGTCTGTATACTGTGTATGTCTGTATACTGTGTGTGTGTGTGTCCGTGTTTGTATATTGTGTCTGTATACTGTGTGTGTCCGTGTTTGTATATTGTGTCTGTATACTGTGTGTGTCCGTGTTTGTATATTGTGTCTGTATACTGTGTGTGTCAGTGTTTGTATATTGTGTCTGTATACTGTGTGTGTCCGTGTTTGTATATTGTGTCTGTATACTGTGTGTGTCCGTGTTTGTATATTGTGTCTGTATACTGTGTGTGTCCGTGTTTGTATATTGTGTCTGTATACTGTGTGTGTCCGTGTTTGTATATTGTGTCTGTATACTGTGTGTGTGTGTGTGTCCGTGTTTGTATATTGTGTCTGTATACTGTGTGTGTGTGTGTCCGTGTTTGTATATTGTGTCTGTATACTGTGTGTGTGTGTGTCCGTGTTTGTATATTGTGTCTGTATACTGTGTGTGTGTGTGTCCGTGTTTGTATATTGTGTCTGTATACTGTGTGTGTCCGTGTTTGTATATTGTGTCTGTATACTGTGTGTGTGTGTCCGTGTTTGTATATTGTGTCTGTATACTGTGTGTGTGTGTGTCCGTGTTTGTATATTGTGTCTGTATACTGTGTGTGTGTGTGTGTCCGTGTTTGTATATTGTGTCTGTATACTGTGTGTGTGTGTCCGTGTTTGTATATTGTGTCTGTATACTGTGTGTGTGTGTGTGTCCGTGTTTGTATATTGTGTCTGTATACTGTGTGTGTGTGTGTCCGTGTTTGTATATTGTGTCTGTATACTGTGTGTGTGTGTGTGTCCGTGTTTGTATATTGTGTCTGTATACTGTGTGTGTGTGTGTGTCCGTGTTTGTATATTGTGTCTGTATACTGTGTGTGTGTGTGTCCGTGTTTGTATATTGTGTCTGTATACTGTGTGTGTGTGTGTCCGTGTTTGTATATTGTGTCTGTATACTGTGTGTGTGTGTGTCCGTGTTTGTATATTGTGTCTGTATACTGTGTGTGTGTGTGTCCGTGTTTGTATATTGTGTCTGTATACTGTGTCCGTGTTTGTATATTGTCTGTATACTGGGTTTGTATACTGTGTGTTTGTCTGTGTGTATACTGTGTCTGCATACTGTGTCCGCATATTGTATCTGTATACTGTCTCTGTATCATGACATCATGGCACCCATCAAGCATGGCCTGTAATCACATGCCTAAATGCCAACCACAGCAGTTCACTATTCAGCTGGCTCCATGACTCACTTGTGCAGTTTGGAGGCGGCAACAAGTGGGTTTTTAAAGCCTTTACCTGCCAGCTGCCTGCTACACTAAGCACTAAGGTGCAAAGGTGTGTGTAAAGGGACACCGATAAAAGGTGACACACTGGGGGGGGGGGCTCTGCCATAGGGTGCCACTGTTGGGGCTCTGCTGTAAGGGGAGATTCTGATGTAAGGGGGGGACTGACCCTGCGGCCTGTGATGTAGAGGGAGAATGTTGGGACTTTGATGTAAGGGAGGACTCTGATGTGAACGTGGTGCTCATCCTGACTGCTATACTCTATATGTTGTTTTGTTTGTTACTCCTGACCCACATACTCTGTACATTACACTGTACATAGACCTGACCAAGGTGTTGTCTCAACAGTTGCTGGTTTTAATTGAAGGGGTTGTAAAATCTTGTTTTTTTATTTATTTTTAAATAACAAGCATGCAGCTTGCTGGGGGGCCCCATAATCTCCTATTGCCCGGGGGCCCCATGAGTTGTCAGTCCGCCCCTGCTGTTTGAGGTTGTGGACAGGTGTCTTTTATACCGATAACAAGTTCAAACAGCTGCCATTAATACAGGTAATGAGTGGAGGACAGAGGAGCCTCTTAACCGCTTAACACCCGCCGCACGCCTATTTACGTCCGCAAAATGGCACGGACAGGCAGATGGGCGTATATATACGTCCCCGCCTTCTAGCGGGTGGGGGGTCCGATCGAGACCCCCCCCCCGCTGCGGGCGGATTCCCTCGGGGAGCGATCCGGGACGACGGCGTGGCTATTCGTTTATAGCCGCTCCGTCGCGATCGCTCCCCGAGGCTGAAGAACGGGGAGAGCCGTATGTAAACACGGCTTCCCCGTGCTTCACTGTGGCGGCGTATCGATCGAGTGATCCTTTTTATAAAGGAGACTCGATCGATTACGTCAGTCCTACAGCCACACCCCCCTACAGTTGTAAACACACACTAGGGGATCCCTAACTCCTACAGCGCCCCCTGTGGTTAACTCCCAAACTGCAACTGTCATTTTCACAATAAACAATGCAATTTAAATGCATTTTTTGCTGTGAAAATGACAATTGTCCCAAAAATGTGTCAAAATTGTCCGCCATAATGTCGCAGTCACGAAAAAAAAAAAAAAAAAAAAAATAAATAAATAAATCGCTGATCGCCGCCAATAGTAGTAAAAAAAATAAAAATTTATAAAAATGCAATAAAACTATCCCCTATTTTGTAAACGCTATAAATTTTGCGCAAACCAAATCGATAAACGCTTATTGCGATTTTTTTTACCAAAAATAGGTAGAAGAATACATATCGGCCTAAACTGAGGAAAAAAAATATTTTTATATATGTTTTTGGGGGATATTGATTATAGCAAAAAGTAAAAAATATTGCATTTTTTTCAAAATGGTCGCTCTATTTTTGTTTATAGCACAAAAAATAAAAACCGCAGAGGTGATCAAATACCACCAAAAGAAAGCTCTATTTGTGGGGAAAAAAAGGACGCCAATTTTATTTGGGAGCCACGTCGCTCGACCGCGCAATTGTCTGTTAAAGCGACGCAGTGCCGAATCGCAAAACCTGGCCTGGGCATTTAGCTGCAAAATGGTCCGGGGCTTAAGTGGTTAGAGAAGAAGACACAGGTCTGTGAGAGCCAGAAATCTTGCTTATTTGTAGGTGACCAAATACTTATCCTCCACCATAATTTGCAAATAAATACTTTCCAATCAGACAAAGCGATTGTCTGGATTTGTTTCCACATTCTGTCTCTCATAGTTGAGGTATACCCATGATGACAATTACAGGCCTCTCTCATCTTTTTAAGTGGGAGAACTTGCACAATTGGTGGCTGACTAAATATTTTGCCCCACAGTATATATACACACACACAGTAAAGCATGCTTGTTATACTCACTGCGCCCGCCATGTAGAGCTGACTGCGCAGGCACCGTATAGCGCCGACCCGCAGCTCTGCTATTTACGGAATTCTGGTGACGCGCCTTGTGCCCACCCAGTTGTGTGTCACGAGACACGTTTCCCATTTGGCCGAAAGAAGAAGAGAGAAGGGAAGAGATGCACGGCCAAGGACCGAGAGACTGACCACCAGTGTAAGGGACCACTAAAATTTTCAAATCTGTTTCTCTTCTGGCCTTTACTATATTTGTTACATTTTATGATTACGTTAAAGCAGAGTTCCACCTAAAAGTGGAACTTCCGCTCATCTGATTCCTCCCCCTCCGATGCCATAGGTATCCTTTCCCACTTCCGGGAGTCCGGGCTCTCCCCCTCCCTCCTCCCCTGGCCAGTAGGAGAGAGGAGTGGGCAGGTAAGTGTCCATTTATTAAAAGCCAGCCGCTGCAGTATGTGTAGCTGCTGGTTTTTATTTTGCCCGGAACACCGATTTAACCTCGTTCAAGATAATTCATTTAAACGTTTCCACAACCTATTGATCAGGCCAATATACAATAAGCCAGAAGTCTAATAAATTTAGCAGAAGTTCCCCAAGACCTGAAAACGATTTCAAAGGGTTCCACCAGGATAAAGAGACGTCCCCCCCCCCCCCCCATTTTGGATATAGTAAGTGAGGGTTATAACCCGTAAGGTATAGTTTGCCATCTTTAACCCCCTGGGGAAATTTACCTTCACTTTCTATCCCATAGCCAAAACAGGAAGTGAGAGAAAATCCCTGCAAATGAAGGGAATCTCTGCCCCCCCGGGTCACCTGAACTAGTGTCTCCATTGGAAGATTTCCTGTCCATTATGGTTCCAGGAACAGCCCAAAATTTAGGATTTCTTTACTTTTCACGGTCAATGATAAATGGTAAAGAGAACAAATAGAGAGGGTGATTCCCCTAATGGGGTACAGACAGCAATACAAACGGACAGATGTTCTAATCCCTCTCCCCTCTAATAAAAAAACTTTTTGCCTTTAGTTATACTTTAGGTGGCTGGGGTCAGGACAGTACTCGGAATGCTCACGCTTTTCTTTTAAGATCTATGGTATTTTGATGATCGATCGCACTGAGATAATATCCCAACAGCTGCCCACACAGTCACAAGGAAGGCTGGTTGTTTATTACGTCTGTCTTCTGTCAATATCCAGGAGTGTCTATTCTGCATGTGTGGTTTGTTTTGCTCCAAAGGTGAATGCATTTCCTGTGCACAATACATAGGAAATTCTAGAAGCGCTGTGACGCCATACTGTATCTCATACTGCAATCCCATGTGAAATGTCACTATTTATATATTAACCAGTGCAAACAGCACACTGCAAGAATGTCTCACTGCCTCGGAGGCTGTTTACGTAACATTTACAACTTCAGTATTTCTTAGAAGGCATATTAATAGACATGTAGTCCAGGAAAGTTAGAGTTGCATAGAATAACTACCGTATTTATCGGCGTATACCGCACACTATTTTGCCCTGAAAATCAGGGCAAAATTGTGGGTGCGCGGTATATGCCGATACCCGCTTTCCCGTCACGAGTTTGAAAACTGCGCCGGCATATACCGAGCGCAGTATACTTGTGTATCTTCGGGCAGTCTCGGCGCCTCTCGCGCTGACGTCCTGAGCGTACAGGACGTCAGCGCGAGAGTTGCCGAACCTGCCCGACGATACACGAGTGTACTGCGCTCGGTATATGTCGGCGCAGTATTCAAACTCAGCGCGGGAAACGAGCGGGGAGGACGCGAGGACGCCGCAGAAGGACGCCGGACCCGACGAAGAGGACACCCGAAGCCGCAGAAGGACGCCGGACCCGACGAGGCCGCCGATGGACGCAGCACAAGACACCAAAACTGTAAGTACAAAACATCTTTTTCACACAGGAATTCGGGCAACTTTAGGGGTGCGCGCTATACCCCGATAAATACGGTAAATAATAAACAGCATTATACACACTGTATGGATACTATAATGCCGCGTACACACCATCACTTTATGTGATGAAAAAAAACCGAAATTTTTAAAAACGTCAATTTAAATGACCATGTGTGGGGTGTCTTGTGAAAAACAACAAAAAAAATTGAAACATGCTTCAATTTTATGTGTCGTTTTTCAAAACGTCGTTTGTTTCACAGAAATTGACCGTGTGTAGCAAAAAACTACGTTTTTAAACCCGCACATGCCCAGAAGCTAGTTATGAAGCGAGCTTCAATGGAAAAAAGTGGTGAACGTAACCTTGCTTTGCTAGAGCATTGTGAAAAAACGATGGTGTGTAGGCAACTTCGTTTTTGAAAATTGAAGTTTCAAAAACGTCGTTTTTTACTTCACAGAAACTTTAGTTTTTTTCCCATCACATAAAGTGATGGTGTGTACGCGGCATAAGAGAACCAGAAGAAAAGTGATGGTATTGCCAAAACAACCAATCATGATCTTTTAGCCAGATTCAGAAAGACTGGCTTAACTTTTTAGGCGGTGTAGCGTATCGCATATACGCTACGCTGCCGTAAGTCAGAGAGGCAAGTGCTGTATTCAGAAAGCACTTGTCTCCTAAGTTACGGCGGCGTAGCGTAAATGGGCCGGCGTAAGGGCGCCTAATTCAAATGAGGAACAGGGGGGCGTGTTTTATGTTAATGACTCGTGACCCGACGCAATTGACATTTTTAACCGTCCGTGGACATATCCCAGTGTGCATTGCTCCAAAGTACGCCGCAAGGACGTATTGGTTTCGACGTGAGCGTAAATTACGTCCAGTCCCATTCACGGACGACTTACGCAAACGACGTCCATACTTAACATTAGCTAGTCCAGCTTTTTGTTGGACTAACTTTACGCCTGAAAACGCCTTACGTAAACGGCGTAACTTTACTGCGACGGGCAAGCGTACGTTCGTGAATAGGCGTATCTCGCTGATTTACGCATTCTAGGTGTAAATCAGCGTTCACGCCCCTAGCGGCCGGCCTAAGTAGGAAGCTAAGATACGACGGCGCAGGCCGTCGTATCTTAGCGACATTTAAGTGTATCTCATTTTGAAAATACACTTAAAGATACGACGGCTTAGATTCAGAGTTACGACGGCGTATCTACTGATACGCCGGCTTAAATCTTTCTGAATCTGGCCATTTATGTTCCCAGTGCAGATCGAAGAAAAGAAAAAAAAAAGACAAAATGTCATTGGCTGCCACGGAAAGAAGCTGTTGCTTGTAATAACAAATTAGGTTTCAAGATTAAAATTATATAAAAAAAAAATAATAATAATATTTATTATAAAATTACAAAAAATGTAATTGTTGATCTTATTTTCCTTGCTGTAGCTTTTACTTATTTATAAAAAGTGTTTATTTATTTTAAAAAGTAATTCACACTTTTTAAAACATGAATCAAACAGCAAGGAGAACAGTGGGGCTTGTTTTCCTTGTAGTTTATATTTACAATTGTGGATGTGATGCATTTAATAACATTGAATATCGAACATAAAACATTGAAGCAAGCTGAAGAAAGTCTATAATTCTTGGTGAATGACAGTCCCAGCATATGTCAGGCAGGTTCCCTCTGTGTGCACAGCTAGTCCAGTAATGTCACATTGCTCATGATGATTCCGAATCAGAACTGTGCCAACCCCTTGATGACAGATGACAGCTTGCCTTTTAATTTGCAATAAATCCGTTGCTGGAAGCTTTGTCTTACCATGGCTAACCAAAGCCAGATCAACTCACTATCACGGCTAAATAAGGCAGTATGCAGGCTTAGCAAGATAAACTGTAGGATCCATCCATTGCATGCTGCTGCAACTCATATCACCCCCCCCCCCCCCCCCCGTCTTGGCCTTGAACTGACCATATATAACACAACGTCCTTAAATCCAAGAACAAATATGAAATGTATTGCAGCTTACCATTCCTTACATGTGATGGCTGCATTATTTTCCTTTTTAAGGAGTGTCTCTATTTTTTCCCCTGGTGATCCTGCCAATAACACACTTCCCATCCTGGGGTGACAACGCTCACTCACTGGAAGAGCAGAGTGGCAAGGACACTGGATTTCTATCAGGATCAACGGAAAAGGTTGAAATAAGTAAACTTGTACAGCCATCACATCTGAGGACTGGACTTTTTGTTCTTGCTTTTATATAAACTTTATGGTGGGAGTAAACTCCCATCTCTAACATTTACCCAGGGCTGGTGCAAGGATTTTTGACACCCTAGGCAAAACCTCAAGTTTGCCACCCCCCCCCCCCCAATGGCACCACTACTGACCCCGCCCCCTTTGCCCTGCCCACGTATACCACACCTATTTAATGAAGCACCAATCAAATGCAGCCTACCAGTGTCCATTAAATTCAGCCTACCAGCACCCATCAAATGCAGCCACACTAGCGCCTATTTATAAATATGTTTGCGTGCTTCCAATCATTTGGGAGTTGGAACACAGCCACAGTCCTCCGCTGCACCTCTGACACTATGGGCGAATGGATTGGCAGCTGCCTGCTGATGCCGAGACTTAGTTGCTTTCTGCAGAGATAAGAGAGTAGGAACACCAGTGGCCAGGCGCCCTAGACGGCTGCCTAGTTTGCCTGGTGGTAGCACCAGCCCTGCCTTTACCTATAGGTAAGACTATAATAAGGCTAACCTAGAGTTACAGTGATGGAAAAGTCATATATATATATATATATATATATATATATATATATATATATATATATATATATATATATATATATATATATATATATATATATATATATAATGTGTGTTGATCACGTATTATATAACTGGGTAACTGATGGCCAAAGGGAAACGCAGTTACTTAAAAGCGGTGGTTCACCCTCCTTAACAACAGTCTAGCATTAAATTCGGCATAGTAGCGCGAGCTACAGTATGCCTGTCTGTATTTTTTTATCCCCGTACTCACTGTGCAATTGTATATTGAAGATTCCGACTCCCGCGGGGAATGGGCGTGCCTATGGAGAGGGAGGATGATTGACGGCCGGCTCTGGCACGTCACGCTCACCCGAAGACAGCCGGAGTAGATCTCGGCTCTTCACGGCGCCTGCGCACAGGCTATGCGCAGGCGCCGTGAAGAGCCAAGCCTATTTCGGCTATTTCCGGAGAAGCGTGACGTGCCAGGGCCAGCCGTCAATCACCTTCCCTCTCCATAGGAACGCCCATTCCCCGGAATCTTCAATATACAATTGCACAGTGAGTACGGGGATAAAAAAAATACAGACAGGCGTACTGTAGCTCGCGCTACTATGCCGAATTTAATGCTAGAGGAAAAAAATATATATATTTTTTTTTATATAGGGTGAACCCCCGCTTTAACACAAAGAGAGGATGAAATGCTCTTACCCTGTGCTGTGGAGTTCTGTTTTAATCTAATAAACCTCCAGTGTTTTTTTTAACCTGCACCATTTGGAGCACTATTTTGTTCATTTTATTTCCCGAAGTTCACATGAACTGGTCCTCATCCAGCCGGTAGCAGTACGTTTCTTCGATCTGCCGCTTCAGCCCTCGAGATCCACTCTACAGGAGCCATCGAGATTGTACCACTTTTCTGGGAGACCTCACCACATCGTCTCGGGTCCCTGAGGACCACAAGCGCATCAGACCCACTGTTTTACAAACAGATGAGTCCACAGCACAGGGTAAGAGTATTTCATCATCTCTTTGTGTGATACGTGATCAACACATATATATGGACTTTTCCATCACTGTATGTCAGGGAGCCAACCTAGCCGGATGCAGAATAGCGCACATGCGCGGTAGAACAGCGCTACGGCGCATGCCTGTGTGCGCATGTGCGGTCCAGCGGCGCGTGCACGGGCACACGCTGTCTCCCCAGAACCAGAGGCCTGACCGGCCTATTTAAACCAGCTCCTGTCCTTTGACAGGTTGCTGGTTTGTCATCAGCTCCTGTTATGCTTCCTGTTGCTGTACCTGCCTTGTTTGACTCGGATTTCCTCACGACTCTACTCTCTCCTGAACCTGACCTTTGGCTTACGTCCCTGGATTGCTGCTGTCTCCTGCCCCTGACCTCTGGCCTGCACCTTTGGATTCTCTGCCTTCTCCAACCCTTGACCTTCGGCTTGCACCCCGGACCTGCCTCCTGTCCTTGTCCCTGACTACGTGCTCTGTGCACCCGGCCTGTTGTTGCCAGATCCACTGTTGTCTCCAGTGAACCACCATCAGCTCAAGCCACTGTCTAAACATACCTAATCTTCAGCTTCACTGCCGGTACCTCCTTGCGCCTTCCCCCCTCTGTCCCAACTCCAGGGGCCGGATTGCGCCAGGTCGCAAAGGTGAGTCGCCCTCAGCATCTCGGTAAGTACGTCCGTGACACTGTATTTTATTGTGATTATTTCACTTGGTTATTTGTTTTTTAATCACCGTGATATTTTGATTGATTTAGCGCTGCACTGTTTGTTTCTTATTTCTGTTATAGTTTTGTTTGTTGGAGTGCTGGCAGCTTTTTAGGTTCATTTTCCATTTCCTACACATGGGTTTAGCGCAGTTTTTTCCTTTTTTGCACATAACCTATAGGTAGTG
Source organism: Rana temporaria (assembly GCF_905171775.1). Lineage (NCBI taxonomy): Eukaryota > Metazoa > Chordata > Amphibia > Anura > Ranidae > Rana > Rana temporaria. Next base: position 63,093,645 of record NC_053493.1, on the reverse strand, counting down.
TAAATATCTCCTAAACATCCACCCTTTGGGAGATATTTACTGTACGAGCGGCCAGTGACATCACTGGCGCATGCACTCTAAAGAAACAGCCACCCGGGTCAGTCCTTCAGAGCAGTGTGCCATAAACTGCGTCTCCTGTGCACATACGCAGGAGAGAGGTCATCGTGGCTCCAACCAGCCACACATCCGGAGTCCGAGAACCCGAAAGGAAGACGGGTGAAGATGGAAGTTCCGGCATCTCGTGCTGGAAGGGCTTCATTTTAAAGATAAGTTTAACATAATGTGCTAGTATACACATACTTGCACATTATGACATTACCTTGCAGGGTACGGAAAAAAAAAATGTTCTGTGGTTTACTACTACTTTAAGATCTAACACCAAAGTACGGCAGTCACTCAATGGGTTAACTTCTGTAAGAGATAAGTACCTATGAGTGTTGTAATTGTTGGCTGGAGAAGGGGGCTCATCCAATGTATTGGAAAATCTCTACACTCACTGGCCAATCAGAACGAAGAATGAGCCCTTTTCACCATGTATCCACTAGGCAAAGAAAAGAAGTTAGGACAGGTCCCAGAAGAAGGATTAGCATATCTCTCAGAAGCCATCATTGTCGGTGAGCTGTGTGCCCATCTATGGACACCCCTCAGTGCCAAGTCCTTAGCCTGGAATAAGAAAAAGAATGCAGCCATCACATCTAAAGACTGGTAAGCTGCAATATATTACATTCCTCTTCTTGCCCCTAGATTGCCTTTCACCTTAGAACTACTTCAAGCACAGTTTACAACAGTCAGGCAATGGGTTAACTTCTGGAAGTGACAACAAGAACGTACGAGTGTCGTCATCACTGACGGGGTCATCCAGTCTATTGGAAAACCTCTACACCCACTGACCAATCCGAAAGTAGGAACGACCTCTTTTCACCATGTATCCAGCAGGAGAAGAAAATAAGTTAGGTCAGGTTCCAGAAGGATGAGAAAATATTCCCCCAGCTTTCATTCCCAGTGAGCTGTGTGCCCATCTATGGACACCCCTAAGTGCTTACCTTGAAAAAAGAAAAGGAATGCAGCCTTCGCATCTAAAGACTGGTAAACGTTCTTGTTCTTGCCTTTAGATATTCTTTAAGCCATAACACCACTCCGAACACAGCTCACAACAGTCAGCCAATGGGTTAACTTCTGGAAGTGACAACAAGGACGTACGAGTGTCATCATCACTGACGGGGTCATCCAGTCTATTGGAAAACCTCTACACCCACTGACCAATCAGAAAGAAGGAATGACCTCTTTTCACCATGTATCCAGCAGGAAAAGAAAAAAGTTGGGGCAGGTCCCAGAAGAAGGATAAGCCAATCTCTCCCCAGCTTATATTCTGAGTAAGCTATGTGCCCATTTATGGACACCCCCTTACTGCTGAGTCCTTAGGCTTAAACAAGAAAACTAATGCAGCCATCACATCTAAAAGACTGGTAAGCTGCACTATATTACAGTCTTGTTCTTGCATTTAAATATTCTTTAAGCCATAACACAACTCACAACAGTCACTTAATGGGCTAACTTCTGTAAGTAACAAGAATGTACGAGTGTCATCATCACTGACGAGATTATCCAACATATAGGAAAACCTCTACGCTCACTACCCAATCAGAAAGAAGCAATGATATCTTTTCACTATGCATCCAGAAGGAGAAAAAAAAAGTTGGGGCAGGTCCCAGAAGAAGGATAAGCCAATCTCTCCCCAGCCTTCATTCTCAGTATCTATGTGCCCATCTGCACCCCATCTAGGTACCAAGTCCTTAGCCTGGAATAAGAAAACTAATGAAGCCATCACATCTAAAGACTGGTAAGCTGCAATATAATATGTTCTTGCCTTTAGATATTCTTCAAGCCATAAAACCACTCACAATCAGGGCTGGTTAGGGGGTGCAACGGATCAAAAAACTCACGGTTCGGATCGGATCATTTTTCGGATCGGCAAAAAATAAATAAATAAAAAATTCTCCCCCACTGTAATATACACATCTCCCCCCCCCCCACTGTAATATACACATCTCCCCCCCACCAACTATAGTACCCCCTCGGTGCAAACACCCCCCCCTCCTCTCAGTACAAGAGACCCCCCCTCCTCTCAGGGCAAGAGACCCCCCTCGGGCAGTACAGACACTCCCAGCGTGTGTCCCATGAGTGCAGGCTCCTCCTCTGTGGGTGTAAACAGAGGAGGGCCGCCGGCAGGTGTACCAAGATGGCCGCGGCTCCGGAGCTAGGCCGAAGCCGCGGCCTTTCCTAATGTTATTCCTGCGGCTCCGGAGCTAGGCCGAAGCCGCGGCCTTTCCTAGCGTTATGGCCGCTGCTCCTGGAGGTCGGCCGAAGCCGCGGCCTTAACGTTAGGAAAGGCCGCAGCTTTGGCCTAGCTCCGGACCCGCGGGCATAACATTAGGAAAGGCCACAGCTTCGGCCTAGCTCCGGAGCCGCTGCAATCCGCGGATCACAGTGTGTTCCGATCCGAAGGGGGTGACCTGTTCGGATCACGGATCAACTGTGATCCGTTGCACCCCTAGGGCTGGTGCAAGAATTTTTTACACCCTAGGTGAAACCTCCTTTTGCCGCCCCCCCTTGGCTTCACCCCTGACTCCACCCTCTTTGCCCTGCCCATGTATACCCCACCTTTTTAATGAACCGCCCATCAAATGCAGCCTCACCAGCACCCATCAAATGCAGTTTTGCAAGCACCCATCAAATGCAGTTTTACCAGCACCCATCAAATGCAGTTTTGCAAGCGCCCATCAAATGCAGCCTCACCAGCGCCCATCAAATGCAGCCTCACCAGCGCCCATTTATGAATGTTTGCTTGCTTCCATTCATCCGGGACAGACACAGGCTGCCTGCTGATGCTGAGACTTAGTTGCTTGCTGCAGAGAAAAGAGAGTGGGAACACCAGTGGCCGGGCGCCCCTAGGCGGCTGCCTAGTGGTAGCACTGGCCCTGCTCACAATAGTCACTCAGTGAGTCAACCACTAAGTGACAACCAGAACGCACGAGTGTCGTCATCACTGATGGGGGTCATCCAACATATCGGAGAATCACTACACCCATTAACCAATCAGAAAGAAGCAATGACACCTTTCCACTATGCATCTAGGAGTATAAAAAATGTTGGGGCAGGTCCCAGAAGGAGGATAAGTAAATCTCTCCCCAGCCTTCGTTCCCATTTATTATTATTATTATTATACAGGATTTATATACCGCCAACAGTTTGCGCAGCGCTTTACATCAGGGAAGACAGTACAGTTACAATACAATTCGATACAGGAGGAATCAGAGGGCCCTGCTCATTAGAGCTTACAGTATAAAACTATGTGCCCATTTATAAACCCCTCCTAGGTGCCAAGTCCTTTGCCTGGAATAAGAAAACAAATGCAGCCAACAGATCTAAAGGCTGGTAAGCTGCAATATAATATGTTCTCGTTTTTAAATATTCTTCAAGCCAAAGCAATACTGCAAGCATAGCTCACAACAGTCACTCAATGGGTTAACTTCTGTAAGTGACAACAAGAACGTACAAGTGTCGTCACTGCTGGCGGGGGTCATCCAACATATTGGAGAATCTCTACACTCACTGACCAATCAGAAAGAATCAATGGCCTCCAGAAGGAGAATAAAAAAGTTGGAGCAGGTCCCAGAAGAAGGATGAGAAAATCTCTCCCCAGTAAGCTATGTGCCCATCTATGGACACCCCCTTAGTGCCAAGCCTGAAGAAGGAAAACTAGTGCAGCCATCACATCTAAAGACTGGTAAGCTACACTACACTACATTTGTGTACTTGGGTTTAGACACCCTTTAGGTGGTAACACAACAGTCAGTCAATGGGTTAAGTTGCTGTAAGTGACAACAAGAACGTATGAGTGCTGTAATCACTGGCGGGGGTCATCAAACATATTGGAAAACCTCTAAACCCTTTGGCCAATCAGAAAAAAGGAATAACCCCCTTTTCATCATGGATCTAGAAGGAGAAAAAAAAAGTTGGGGCAGGTCCCAGAAGAAGGATGAGCCAGGATCACAGACACCCCTTAGTGGCCAGTCCTATCCTGGAAGAGATGAGAGGCATGTAGGAAGTAAGCAGAGAGAGGGAAGGGATTGGATGCCACTCACCCCACATGGTCCCCCAGCTGAGTGTCAGCTCCTAGGCACAAGCCCTGCACAGTGGATGAGGCCAGGCAGGCGGCAGCAGCATGATGAATCAGAGAGCAGCTCCCACAATCACGGTGTCAGCCCTGGGCTGCTGACGTCAATGTGCATCTTGTTTAGAGTGTAACGTTTCCATTTCCCCGGCTGTAACCCGATTCCAGGAAATCACATGACGTCAGTCTTGTCAGCCCAATTAGCAGAAGAATAAACCATTTTCAGGAGGAGGAGGGGGAGAAGGAGGGGCCCCAACAAGTTGCTGACAGGGGCCACACCTCTCCGCTGACATTTCCGAACACTCCTCTCCTGTCTGAGGCTGGAGGGGCAACGTGTCGGCAAAGAGCTCCGCCCTGTGCTGGGACTTGTAGTCCTCCTAGACGCATATCCTACCAGCAGGCTGCCTACCGTCATCACCCCCCTTCCCCTCCACTGCCATGGACAGAGAGATCGCAGTCTTCATGTGTGCGTCCTAGTGCCTGGCGCTGACATCATCCTGACGTCATTGCCCTTCCAAAGCTCATTCACATGAATAATGATCAGGGAGAGTCAGGCTGGGGTGTGACGTCACCCATCCCCGGGGGGTACAGTGACATCAGCAGAGTCTGATCTTTATTAGCCTGAGCTCTGGGACCGGAAAATGTGACAGTACATCCCATAATTATTATACAGTTCATATTCACTGATAGAATCAGAATACTTGGTTACATCAAGAAGTACAATGTAACTTTCTGAAGAACTTTATCCCAAATCAAAAATCTACCATTTTGCAGCTGAGCATTTCTTAAAGTGACACTGTAAAAAAAAAAAACTTCTATACAAGTATATTCTTAACCATTTGCCTACCGGGAATCTGAAGGGACATGCAAGGAAAATAAAAAACGGCATTTTAGCTTGCACATGATTGGATGATAAAATCGGCAGAGCTTCCCCTCATTTCAGATCTTCCCCTCAGGTTTACAGCGACTGCACTTCCAAGTGCACTTTCAGTGCAATTTTTTACCGCCTCTGGTCCTCCGGCCACTGGGGGGCGCGCGCGGCGCATCACTGAGATGCTGATGCGCGTGCCTGGCGGCCGCAATGTCCGCCTCGCGATCAGCAGTGACAGAGCAGGACCGTGGATCTCAGTGTGTAAACACACAGATCCACGTCCTGTCAGGGAGAGGAGACCGATGCTGTGTCCCTTGTACATAGGGACACAGATCGGTCACCTCCCCAAGTCAGTCCCCTCCCCCACAGTAAGAATCACTCCCAGGGTACACATTTAACCCCTTCCTCGACAATGACAATGGTCCCAAAAATGTGTCAAAAGTGTCCGATGTGTCCGCCATAATATCGCAGTCCTTACAGATCACAGATCGCCGCCATTACTAGAAAAAACAAATAATAATAAAAAATTTCAGAATTCTATCCCCTATTTTGTAGCCGTTATAACTTTTGCGCAAACCAATCACTATACGCTTATTGCGATTTTTTTTTACCAAAAATATGTAAAAGAATATGTATCTAAACTGAGAAAAAAATATATAAAAAAAAAAAAAAAATGGGATATGTATTATAGTAAAAAGTAAAAAATAATGTGTTTTTTTTTTTCAAAATGTACACTCTTTTTTTGTTTATAGCGCAAAAAATAAAAACTGCAGGTGTGATCAAATACCACCAAAAGAAAGCTCTATTTGTGGGAAAAAAAGGACGTCAATTTTGTTTAGGAGCCACGTCGAACGACCGCGCAATTTTCATTTAAAGCGTGACAGTGCCGAAAGCTGAACTTTCGCCTGGGCAGGAAGGGGGTATATGTGCCCAGTAAGCAAGTGGTTAAATGTCATATCTGGGTAAATGCTTAAATATTTTTGAACATGACCCTGTCAATATGGCATCAAAACTAAACTAAAGACAGCCTTTGTAACAAGATGCGGTATACTTACTTTTTCCGGGGGGGTCATGTGTTCAAACTCCACTATGTTGATGAGGATCCCCAGACCTGCTGCAGGCAGGGCTACTGATAAGGCAGTACAGCCAGCCCTCCTGTACTGGGCCCAGGCCTCATCGGTTCTAAAGGGGGGCCCGGGCACCTGCCGAGCAGTACTGCCTTATTGCTGACACTTGTGACTCTTGAGTGGTGCTTCTACTTTTCTTTTCTCCCTCCAGCTGCACTATTGGGGGATCAGTTCTAGTACCTGCTGTCTGGGACCCCTGTGTGCCCCTTTGCCCGCAGTGCTGCTGGTTTCACTTCTCTCCTACTGACAGGGGGTTATTTCAGGATGGTGAGCGGGGGGCTCACCAACCTGAAAAAAACACCATCCTGAATGAACACATTGAGCGATCGGTACTGATACTCACTGTGGGGGTGCAGATATTGCCTCCGTGCCACTATACATTTGAATGAGTCTTGTTTGACGGGGGTAAAATGTCTTCAATGCCTGCAAAGCATAGCATCATGGCTGTCACATTTCAGCAAAAATATAATTTGATATTTTCAGAGGAGGTTGGCCCTGTCAGGTAGGCCCTGTCAGAGGAGGTTGGCCCTGTCAGGTAGGCCCTGTCAGAGGAGGTTGGCCCTGTCAGGTAGGCCCTGTCAGAGGAGGTTAGTCCTGTCAGGTAGGCCCTGTCAGAGGAGGTTGGCCCTGTCAGAGGAGGTAGGCCCTGTCAGAGGAGGTAGGCCCTGTCAGAGGAGGTTGGCCCTGTCAGGTAGGCCCTGTCAGAGGAGGTTGGTCCTGTCAGAGGAGGTTGGCCCTGTCAGAGGAGGTTGGCCCTGTCAGGTAGGCCCTGTCAGAGGAGGTTGGCCCTGTCAGGTGGGCCTTGTCAGAGGAGGTTGGCCCTGTCAGGTAGGTCCTGTCAGAGGAGGTTGGCCCTGTCAGGTAGGTTCTGTCAGAGGAGGTTGGCCCTGTCAGGTAGGTCCTGTCAGAGGAGGTTGGCCCTGTCAGGTAGGCCCTGTCAGAGGAGGTTGGCGCTGTCAGGTAGGCCTTGTCAGAGGAGGTTGGCCTTGTCAGAGGAGGTTGGTCCTGTCAGGTAGGCCCTGTCAGAGGAGGTTGGCCCTGTCAGGTAGGCCCTGTCAGAGGAGGTAGACCCTGTCAGAGGAGGTTGGCCCTGTCAGGTAGGCCCTGTCAGAGGAGGTTGGCCCTGTCAGGTAGGCCCTGTCAGAGGAGGTTGGCCCTGTCAGGTAGGCCCTGTCAGAGGAGGTTGGCCCTGTCAGGTAGGCCTTGTCAGAGGAGGTTGGCCCTGTCAGAGGAGGTTGGCCTTGTCAGAGGAGGTTGGCCCTGTCAGGTAGGCCCTGTCAGAGGAGGTTGGCCCTGTCAGGTAGGCCTTGTCAGAGGAGGTTGGCCCTGTCAGGTAGGCCCTGTCAGAGGAGGTTGGCCCTGTCAGGTAGGCTGTATGGGGCCCTGTGATTTCTATCAGCAGCCCTGGCTGCAGGTACTTGACATTTCCATGAATTTCAAATACTGACTCCCCCCGCTGAATGTTCTTTTGTCCCATAGTACCTTAGGAGTCGGTGGGAAGAACCACAGCAATTGAGGAGGGAAGAGGGTTGGGTGGAACAACAGGTATTCACACTATCTATAGTGTCGTTTTATCTACGGAGGGTTGGCCAGGGTGACATTTCCTGTAGGGTCACTCTTGTCCTTGTTGTCCAATTGCTCTGATTCACATTTTACAAATTATTAAAAAAAGAATCAAGTTGAGCATTAACGTTATTGTATATCCATTTGCTGGATATTAAAGTATATTCACACTTCCAACTGTGTCTTTTATTTTGCAAATAGGAATGTTGAAAATTCTGACTGGCACTTAGTATATTCTATGGGGCCCATCCACACCTCTGCGACCCTCGGCGACCCTCTGCGACCCTCTGCTCGAAGAAGAAATGTACAGATGCGTTTTTTGGGGCAGCATCATAGAGGGTGATAAGTCTGCACATAGTAACAGAGCCATTTATGTAGCTGGCCACCTACACCATAGTTACCAATGCTTTTTCATGCTTACTGCTACAGAGATAATTGTTGACCTTCACACACAATACTTTCTTGAACATTACGGAACACTTTATACATACAGGATTATTAAAGCCAGCTATAAATCAATTTTTAGATTCTTAACCACTTCCATACAGGGTGCTTATACACCCTCATGCCCAGGCCAATTTTCAGCTTTCAGCACTGTTGCACTTTGAATGACAATTGTGCGGTCATGCTACACTGTACCCAAACTAAATTTTTATCATTTTGTTCCCACAAATAGAGCTTTCTTTTGGTGGTATTTGATCACCTCTGGGATTTTTATTTTCTGCAAAAAATAAATAAAAAAAGACAGATAATTTAGAAAAACATTTTTTTTTGTTTCAGTTACAAAACATTGTAAATAAGTATGTTTTCTCCTTCACTGATGGGCACTGATGGTACTGCACTGACGGGCACTGATAAGTCAGCACTGATGGGCACCGATGAGGTGGCACTGATGAGGTGGCATTGTTGGGCAGTGATGATGGGCACTGATGGGCACCGATAGACGGCACTGCTAAACGGCACTGATGGGCACGGATAAGCGAGATGGATGGGCACTGATAGGTGGCACAGATGGGCAATGATAGGCGGCATGGATGGGCACTGATAGGTGGCATGGATGGGCACTGATAGGTGGCACAGATGTACTGTAATGTGTTGTACTAATGGATGCCAATCAGTGCCAAACAATAATGCCTGCCAATCAGTGATGCCCAATGATGGCCCTGGGTGGCAACCCCCCCCCTTTTTTTTTTATAAAAGTCTATCTATTTATTTTATATTTTTTTTTATAAATTTTTTATTAAAGGGCCCAGAGGTCCCGGATGGCAACCCCCCTTTTTTGTAATTTATTTTTATAAAAAAAAAAAAAAATTTGTAAAGGGCCCCCCTCCGCTTCTCAATTGGCGGCAGCCCCCCCTTCTAGCTTCTCAATTTCAGATGGCAGCACACCCCCCCCCCCCCTCGGTTCCTGATGGCGGCCCTGAGTGTCGGTGCCAGTGAGCAGCCAGTGAGCAGCAGATGCAGGGGAGAGGGGGAGCACCAACAACAGCTAAGAAATGGGGGCCTATGAGTGATGTCTTGACTCCCATAATTCCTAGCCAGTGCCAAATGCTCTCTGACACAAGGAAGCAATAGCTGCAGTGTCATGTGACCAGACCAGACTTAAAAATAGGAGGATAGGCTGGAACTCTTGGTTAAACTCCCCCAGGAGCGGAGTCCTCTTCTCTCTTTCAGTTCAAAAAAGCTCTATTTGTGGGAACAAAATGATAACAATTTAGTTTGGGTACAGTGTAGCATGACCGCGCAATTGTCATTCAAAGTGCAACAGTATATAGCAGTGGGCAGTCCTTACCGCTGTACAGAACCACACACATGCAGCCTGAGCTTCATTCTGTGCAGCACTACTGTAAAGTGAGCCTAGGCTGCCGTGATAATGTATGGTGGTATACATGAAGCCATAGAAGAACCTGAACTGGGTTAAATAACACAAACCAAGTGGACAGAGCAGAATGTCAATGGGAGGCAGCACTGGGGTGAAATTTAGTGTTTCAGCAAAAAATTGCATTTCTTGTTTTGGGAGCTCCTGGGCACATTTATTTGAATTTTCTACTAAACCTTGAGTTGGGTTTCGAAGGATCCAGTCTGCCACTGACTGAAGAGAAATAATGAAGTACTTTCTGGTATGAAGATCATGTGACTCTTCTTCCCACAAAGGTGGCTCAGCGGCAAAACCAGGCCTCATCGCTGTCATGTGGAGGCAGAGGAAAGTGTTCTTAGCCCTGTGTAATCTCCAACCAGAGCAACTAAGAATGTACATGGGCTACTGAAGCAGCAGGAAAAACCAGTAAAAGCAGCTTTAGGGGATCAGGTCATTAAAGCTAAATTCCAGGGAAAGAAAAAAATTCTCCCTTGCATTGCAGCCCAATGCTCATTTAAGTCTAGAGGACCACAAAAAGCAGTTATTTTTTCCAGATCTTCACAGCCTCAACTGCCCTACATTCTAGTGAATGGATGCCCTCTAGGGTTGCCACCTTTTCTTCAAGTCAAACCCGACCACTTTAGCGGCACACAGCAATTTATACATATAGGCCCGGATTCACGTAGAGCGGCGCATCTTTTGGCCGGCGTAGCACATCTCATATGCGCTACGCCGACGTAAAACAGAGAGGCAAGACCAGTATTCACAAAGTACTTGCTCCGTAAGTTGCGGCGGCGTAGCGTAAATTGGCCGGCGTAATTCAAAGTAGCAAGGAAGTGGGCGTGATGTATTAAAATGAAGCGTGACCCCATGTAAATGAAGGGCCGAACGAACGGCGCATGTGCGTGCATGCTCAGAATCACGTCGAATTTACGCCCTAAGGCACGACGGCTCAATGCCTACGACGTGAACGTAACCTACGCCCAGCCCCATTCACGTACGACTTACGTAAACGATGTAAAATACGATGGCTGTTCCGTCGTCCATACCTTTGCATGGGTTGCGCCTCCCTATAGGTGTTTCATCTTTACGCCGGACGTACGTCTTACGTAACGGCGTATACTCATGCGACGGGCGCAAGTACGTTCGTGTATCTTGGTCATTTGCATATTCGACACGTAAATCAATGGAAGCGCCCCTTGCGGCCAGCGTAAATATGCGCCCAAGATACGACGGCGTAGGAAACTTACGTCGGTCGGATGGAGCCACATTTCAGGCGTATCTTCTACTAAGAATCAGGCGCATAGATACGACGGCGCATCTGTTCACTTACGCTGCGTATGTCAAGATACGTCAGCGTAAGTGTCTGTGAATCCGAGCCATAGTATATTTTGCAATTAAATAACATTTCTAACCATATAAAGTTAATCAGAATCCGCAGAGTTCCCATTTAACATCTGAATTTGCAGAGTTTCCTTACACTGTAAGGGTGGGCTCTGCAGACTCTGATGTAAGGGAAGCTCGGGAACAAGGGATACTCTGATTTAAGGGGAAACACTGAGAACTCTGAACGTCTGTGTGTGTGTGTGGGGGGGGGGGGGAGATTTTAGTGCAGGCTTTGGGCAGCGTGACAGAGAGTGTAACAGACACTCTGGCCCAGATTCACGTAGATCGGCGCATCTTTATGCCGGCGTAGCGCAACTCATATGCGCTACGCCGACGTAACTTAGAGAGGCAAGCACCGTATTCTCAGAGCAAATGGACCCAACCTTGCGCCGGCGTACCGTAAATTTGTTGGCGTAATTCAAAGTAGGAAGGAAGTGGGCGTGATCCATTTAAATGAAGCGTGACCCAATGCAAATGAAGGGCCGAACGAATGGCGCGTGCGCCGTGACGTGGTCGTATGTCCCGCACCCCTCTGCGCATGCTCACAACTACGCCCGGCGTAACCCCTGGGATACGCCAGCCCACCGCTTACGCTCAGTGCATAAATACGCCCAGACATGCGCCCGTCGAGTGCAAAAGTACACCCGTTTGGTTTTTGGTGGTGTAAGTACTTTTGCATTGTGCCATGTCTGCTCCAGCGTCTAGGAGGGATAAGAGCAGGAAGAAGAACTTCTCCCCACAAGAGAGGGCCATTGTGATCTCGGCCATGGAGAGGTACGATGCTCGCCTCCATGGGGCAGAGAGTAAAACAACTAGTAAGGCCAAGAGGGATGAGATTCTAATGAAGATCACCACACAGGTCAATGCCCTTGGGAATGAGGTAAGGACCCCCAAGGACATTTAAAAAAAAATGAATGACCTGCGTCGTGTGATCAAAGAGAAGCTTGGCACAATGAGGAAGCATGCCAGGGGCACTGGAGGTGGACCAGCCTCTGTTATTAGCCTCACTCCTGAGGAGCAGGTGGTTGCCTGGTGTCTTCAGAGGGAGCAAGTGGAGGGAGTGGAGGGCTATGACTCCACTGAACCGGCCTTGAGGACAGGTAAGTGTGTTTTATCTCCTATCTGGTGTGTAGCATGTGAGGGGGTGGAAGGGAACATGTGACAAGTGTGTGGGTCCACCAACATGTGAATGTTTTGTGTCATCCACAGATGTGCAGGAGGAAGCGGGGTATCACTGCTGTTTTTTGCTATAAAATTAATATGGTAGAGGGGAAATAATTTTTTTTTGGGGAGGGGGGTTGTGCTAGTAGAGATGATTTTGGGGTATTTGTGCTAGGAGAAGATTTTCTTTAGGGGGGGGGGGATTTGTGCTGTGGGGATATGAGGAGAGAGAGGATTTGAGCCGGGGGTAGCTTGGGGCAGAGGATCCTGTTATCTAGGCATCTAAAGGATCGCCCAGTGGGCTCATTATGGCTTAGGGCAACAGGGCAACAGGGCACCTAAGGGTACAACTGCTTACTCCATGGTGTTCTGCAACAGGTATGTCAGAATTCCAGGTCAAAATCTGTTCATGCGTAAGTGGAATGACGCTTTATAATCCTATCATAAAATAATCATTTCACTAATGGTGAACATCTTTTAAAGTACCCATGGACTAAATGATTTTTTAGAGATGTATCACATAGCAGCTATTTCTTTTATTCACAAAAACAACGGAGACAAAACATTTGGTTGATTGCACACTGACAATAATTTTTCAGCTGAAGAAAGAAATTGTAGCCTTTACAAGAGCTTGATCACTGGAGATAGGGAAGTGATCTCACCTACGGCTACCAGTAATGAAATATCTGCTTTCGTAAGCGGAGGATGTGAGCCTGATTTCATAAAGGAAATCATTTGCAATTTATTTACCATAAAGCTGAGCTACAGGTATATATAAAGAAAAATAAAAAAGAATGTCATCTTGCTATGTATTCTAAAAAAAGTTACATGCATTTTGAGAAGCTGAGTACCTGAATATATCTTTATATTAGCTACCTTTGGTCCCCTGCATAAAAAGAACTGTAGAGAAAGGGAAGCAGTTTCATCGGAAATTCCGATCGTGTGTGGGCCCCATCGGACTTTTTTCCATCGGAGTAAAAAAATAGAACATATTTTAACCACTTAAGCCCCGGACCATTTTGTTCCTAAATGCCCAGGCCAGGTTTTGCGATTCGGCACTGCGTCGCTTTAACAGACAATTGCGCGGTCGTGCGACGTGGCTCCCAAACAAAATTGGCGTCCTTTTTTCCCCACAAATAGACCTTTCTTTTGGTGGTATTTGATCACCTCTGCGTTTTTTATTTTTTGCGCTATAAACAAAAATAGAGCGACAATTTTGAAAAAAATGCATTATTTTTTACTTTTTGCTATAATAAATATCCCCCAAAAACATATATAAAAAAAAAAGTTTTCCTCAGTTTAGGCCGATACGTATTCTTCTACCTATTTTTGGTAAAAAAAATCGCAATAAGTGTTTATCGATTGGTTTGCGCAAAATTTATAGCGTTTACAAAATAGGGGATAGTTTTATTGCATTTTTATAAAAAAAATATTTTTACTACTATTGGCGGCGATCAGCGATTTTTTTCGTGACTGCGACATTATGGCATTATGACACTTCGGACAATTTTGACACATTTTTGTGACCATTGTCATTTTCACAGCAAAAAATGCATTTAAATTGCATTGTTTATTGTGAAAATTACAGTTGCAGTTTGGGAGTTAACCACAGGGGGCGCTGTAGGAGTTAGGGTTCACCTAGTGTGTGTTTACAACTGTAGGGGGGTGTGGCTGTAGGACTGACGTCATCGATCGAGTCTCCCTATAAAAGGGATCACTCGATCGATGCAGCCGCCACAGTGAAGCACGGGGAAGCCGTGTTTACATACGGCTCTCCCCTTTCTTCAGCTCCGGGGAGCGATCGCGACGGAGCGGCTATAAACGAATAGCCGCGCTGTCATCCCGGATCGCTCCCCAAGGTAAGCCGCCCGCCGCACGCAGCGGAGGGGGTCCCGATCGGACCCCCGACCCGCTAGAAATCAGGGACGTATATATACGCCCATCTGCCTGTACGTGCCATTCTGTGGACGTAAATAGGCGTGCGGCGGGCGTTAAGTGGTTAAATTCTTCCGTTGGAAAAAAATCTGATGGGAAATTACGATCGTCTGTGTGGAATTCCGTCGGAGAAAAAAACATGCATGCTCAGAATCAAGTCGACTCATGCTCGGAAGCATTGAACTTCATTTTTCTCGGCTCATCGTAGTGTTTTACGTCACCGCGTTTTGGACGGTCAGAATTTAGTCTGACAGTGTGGTCATGCAAGACAGCTTGAACGGAATAACGATGAAAAAATCCATCGGATTTTAGACCATCGGGTACCCTGATCGTGTGTATGCGGCATAAGGCAGTTCATTGTCAGTGTCATGGACGTGCAATAATGTCTGGCAGCTTACCTTCTTCTCATGTCTCCATCAGAGGCCTGACTTTCTTCTGGATGCCTTTTTATTCACCTCTCCTTCCTGTATGGCCCCACCCCAGGCCATCCCAGGAAGTCTATATTAACTGTTGCACTCTGCTTTGCTGTTCAACCCGTGTTGTTAGCTTAAGTTCCTGTCTGCAGTGTGCTACGTTTACCTTCCTGTGTACCGATTTTGGCTCGTCCCTGACTTCTCCTATTTGCCTGTGACCCTGACATTTTGCCTGTCCCTCGGTTACCCTTGTCTGCCTGTTGCCCTGACCTCGGCTTACCCATCACTATCGCTTGTCCTGGTTGCTGCTTCCCCTCTCTCCCTGCGGAGCGTGACCTAGGGGATCCCAGGGGTCGCGACCTGCATCCAGCTGCCGTGAAGGCCATCCTCACCACTAGAGGCTCTGGTGAACACAAAGCTGGGTCTTAGACTCCGTGCCCTGGGGAATCTTGGGTTCACGCTTCCTCTCTGATTGCAGCAGTCGGCTATAGGGTTCACTACCCTGTGGTGCATCCCTGACCCCAACGGGGTGCACTTGTCACCTGGCCACAGGTGACCTGACAGTCAGGTTTTTTTATTTTAGGTGTGGCTGTGTGTATAACAAAATGTCAGGCTTGATCCACTTGCTGGCTTGTGGGCTATTTTTTGCCCAATGTGTGGCAATTTTTAGGCATCTGCCAAGGCACCCCCGAAAAACCCAGAAGGCACTCCAGGGTGCCTGGTTGAAAAAATCTGGTGTAGAGAAACATGTGAATATTAGCCTACAGCTCCACCTGCTGATTCAAAAGGAGAATATCAAAAATAGATGTCTTATTTACCAAATCAAAACAAAAAAAATAAAAAAATATTTATATTTTAGTCGAGATCATAACAAATAAAGAAAATATGTAGAAACCCAATACACATTCCTTTGGGATGCAATTTCCACTAAGCAGTATGAGTCTCTAGATTCCCAACTACATGATGAAGAATCCATTGGATTTGAGTGACTTAACCTTTAGCTTTGTAATAATAGTGTTATCTGAGAACATCTGAGAATTCTGATGAACATTTTACCGAGGAGTCCTGAGGAATGTAAGAAGCAAGACTGTGACTCAGCTTTCCAGCAACCACCTGAACGTAAAGAATTCATTTTTTAGTGGTATTGGTTTTTATAGCAATTCTGTCCACATTGTTAATTCTTTGGACACTGCAAGCTGGTGTTTGATTAAACGCACAAAATAATTCAATTATAACCAAGTTCACAATGTCAAAATGACGCAAGAACAAAGGTTCACAAAACCTGCGCTGTACTTCGCATGCATTACCTGGATTGCTTAGCAACAAAGAGCCTCTGGATCAGTTTAACCACTTATCGACCACCGCATGTACATATACGTCCACAGAATGGCACGTACAGGCAGATGGGTGTACATGTAAGTCCCTGCCTTTCCGCGGGTCGGGGGTCCGATCGGTACCCCCCCCCCCGGTACATGCGGCGGTCGGTTCTTCCGTGGGAGAGATCCGGGATGACGGCGCAGCTATTCGTTTCTAGCCGCCGCCTCGTGATCGCTCCCCTGAGCTGAAGAACGGGGAGAGCCGTATGTAAACACGGCTTCCCCGTGCTTCACTGTGGTGGCTGCATCGATCGTGTCATCCCTTTGATAGGGAGACACAATCGATGACGTCAGACCTACAGCCACACCCCCCTACAGTTGTAAGCACACACTAGGTGAAACATAACTCCTTCAGCGCCCCCTGTGGTTAACTCCCAAACTGCAACTGTCATTTTCACAATAAACAATGCAATTTAAATGCATTTTTTGCTGTGAAAATGACAACGGTCCCAAAAATGTGTCAAAATTGTCCGAAGAGTCCGCCATAATGTCACAGTCATGAAAAAAAAAACGCTGAACGCCGCCATTAGTAGTAAAAAAAATGATAATTAATAAAAATGCAATAAAACTATCCCCTATTTTGTAAACGTTATAAATTTTGCGCAAACCAACCGGTAAACGCTTATTGCGATTTTTTTTACCAAAAATATGTAGAAGAATACGTATCGGCCTAAACTGAGGAAAAAAAATGTTTTTTATATATATTTTTGGGGGATATTTATTATAGAAAAAAGTAAAAAATATTGCATTTTTTTCAAAACTGTCGCTCTATTTTTGTTTAAAACGCAAAAAATAAAAACCGCAGAGGTGATCAAATACCACCAAAAGAAAGCTCTATTTGTGGGAAAAAAAGGACGTCAATTTTGTTTGGGAGCCACGTCCCACGACCGCGCAATTGTCTGTTAAAGCGACGCAGTGCCGAATCGCAAAAACCTGGCCTGGGCCTTTAGCTGCATATTGGTCCGGGGCTTAAGTGGTTAAAATATTGTACAAAAAGAGCAAGTTCTCAGAGATTTGTCTAAAAGCACGACTAATTCAATTATTTCTCCCCTACTACTCATTTCTAGCGACAAACAGAAGAAGCTGAGCAATTCTGCTGAATCATTGTGAGGCTTGTCCTTGTCATTTCACTTTAGATAACAATATCTGAGCAAGGTTGTCTGAGCTGCAAATCATGATGATTTGGCCTAGTAGAGTTTGTTCTTGTTACATGCATTTCAGCTACGTTATTTTTTTTTACATTGTATCAAGAAAACCAGACCACACAAGGTGACCCACATTAGCAAGGGGATCACATGGGAATGAACTTAGGTCCCCAGCAATATACAGCAAGGACCCCAACCATTGTGATATCTACCAGGTTAAGGTGTATACTCACCATTTCACTAAAAAGCTGGGTTCATATATGAGCACCCTCTGCTTAGGTAGGTGCTAGAGTTAGGATTTTTATTAAACAGGTAAATTTAAGCAGGCCCAGCTGGAAGCTAGGCCTCTTTCTTTTGATCTGTGTGGGCTGGGAATGGCTCAGAGCAGCAGCTGTCACTCACAGATAGCATCTCTCCGCGGTTAACTCCCTCTTGCTTCTAGAGGGTTCTAGAAGAAGAGGAGGGGAAGTGGGGAGGAGCAGTCTGGAGTGTTTCGGGGAGCCCTGACCAATCCCCAATTAGGATTGGCAGGGAAGAAGGAATCCCCTGCTTCAGGTGTATGCAATGACCCAATTTGGAACCAAGTAGGAGTGCTAGCCCCAGCCCGCCTCCGTGGGATATTTGGAAAAAGAAGAAATGGTTGTACATCCAAAGGTTCCAAAACAGTGTGCCTTTATTGAAAATCACCAGGATACATCAGGGACTCCAAATTTTTAGTCACGTAGATGCGTTTCACACATCCAACCTGTGCCTAATCATTGCCAGGGAGCATGCCTCCTTAAATACCCAGAGTCAGCCCAGCTGGGGAGGAGTTGTCTGGTGAAAGAACTGAGGATGGAATACTAGGCGGTTGCGCATATCTCCCAACTTTTGGAGATGGAAATGAGGGACACCTAACAGCAAAAGTATGTAGGCATAGGACACTGTCAAGTCTCTGATGTGAGGCAGAGTGGCAGAGAGGGCACCCCTTGCGGCTAAGTGCAGCGCTCCCCTGGGAGTGATACAGGGGATACGGTGCCCAAAGGTGCACGGGTTGCCAGTAGTGCTGCAACAGGCTTGTAAGCAGAATGTAGCTGGGGTGCGCTGGGTAGTGATGTCAGTAGCCATGCAAGAAGAAGTCCTGAGTAGGCGTGTGCAGGATAAACCAGGAGCAGGGTTCGCAGCCAGGCCAGAGGTCATATACCAGGAGACAGTCCAAGAGCAAACAGGAGCAAGCTGGGTCATAAACAGTGGGCAGTGGATCGAAGAATAGTCAGCCAAGCCAAGGTCAGAGCGAGGAGATAATCGGGGATCACAGGTCAAGCCAAAAGCAGAGGTCAAGCCAGGAGTTACAAGGTAAACAGACACAGGAAGCTGACGACAATCCAGCAATTTGGGTCAGACAGTGGCAGCCTTTTATAGGCCAGCAGGGGGATCCACCTGTCACATGATGTGCCTCTGGCGGCCATTTCTTCTACTGGCAAGATTGCCAGTACTTCCACGGCTATTTCCCTGACACAGCCTTCGACCATTTCTTCTACTGGCAAGATTGCCAATACTTCCACGGCCATTTCCCTGACACAGCCTTCGGCCATTTCTTCTACTGGCAAGATTGCCAGTACTTCCACGGCCATTTCCCTGACAGACACACACCCTGCCACGCCCCCTTAAGGGAGCAGTGTACAAAAAAACAAGATTGGTTAAGCCCACAAGTGCTTTTTTTACCACTACTATTCCTTTATATTGGCTTTTGGAATGTACAAATGCAGCAATTTAGAAATCAGATGAAAGGTTTAGTGCTGCAAAACACTTTTTGAAAGATAAAAAGTGAATTTTATATACATCTATATAGATCAGACCAAAATGAGGGACAAATGAGCAGGAAAGAGGGACAGAGGGACATTGCTCCAAATCAGGGAGAGTCCCTTGAAATCAGAGACAGTTGTGAGCTATGCGGTTGCGGGCCTTTGAGGGAGCTCCTCAGTCTGGAGTTGGGGGGGGAGTGACCTTGGGCCTGGGACTCGGGTGCAGAGCGGATCCTTCCAAGAACGCATGGAGGATCTGAACAGGAGGCACAGAGAGGAGTCAGAGAACAGCAGGAGCTAGTACTGCTGGGTTTCAGGGGGGAACCACCGGTTTGCATCCAGGAGAGCTGGTGAGTAAAATGGGCAGTCGGGAGGACTGGAGAGGCATGCCAGAGAGGACTGAGAGGAAACAGTCAGAGCTGGGTGTGGAGCCAGTGAGGATTGCAATGTCAGTGAAGTCAGGCAGCTGAAGCCAGGAGGGCTGGCATGGCCTGAAGAGGACTTACTGGGAGCAGTAGTCCACCGTAGGACAGCTAACACTGAAATACATTCTATTCCTATTTTTGCTACATTAAAGGGACACGTGGTCCCTGCCTGTATAAGGCAGCTGCTGAGGCCTGACTGAGCCAGGGTTGGGCATTACTACATGCTAGCTATGCCTGGAGTTAAGTGCTGTGCTGGAGAGAGAGAAGCAGGAGCCAGTTAAAGTCCCTGAAGAGTCGGCCAGTTCTAAGCCCCTTGCCTTCCCAGTCCGGAGAAGCCAGTGTCAAAGGAAGGTGCGCCTTCAGGTGAGCTGGACAGGGAAAGCAAGGGCCAGGTCATTGATTGGGTTTCCCCCAGAGTGCAGGCCGAGTTCGGATCTCTGGAGAGATAGGTGGAGTGGCCATCCCCCAGTGAAAGTTTTGAACAGGAATGGGAGATCGGGGAATCCCAAGTCTTTGGAAGTGGAGATGGGCTAGAAATGGTTTTGGGGTCTGAAAAAGCCGCAGAAACCCTGACCAGCAGCAGGCAGCTCTTCCTGACCAGACCTTCCACTACCCAGACCAGGGCCCCTACCCTCAGCAGCCCTCACGGGGGTACCACTAGACACATATGCGAATTGGATGTGCTTTTAAGTGCATTCAATTTGCATAACTTGTGAATGTGACCGGCTGTCAATGGAGCTGGTTTAACTACACACATGTCCGGGGCAGCCGCGGGGCAGCCTTGAAAAGGGTCCTGTGCGTATTTGGGTCCAGTTCAGGTGTGCATTCAGGCAAAAATTAGCACCTGAATCGGTGAACAGAAATGCACCTTACTCTGGACTGCAAACCACAGCCAGACATGTGTGAACCCGGTCTAAAACAGCACAGTGACTCTCAGACATAGGCGTGTAATGCCTATTGAATTAGGTTGTTCACTCCAAAGCTAAAGCACACATGCATGCATGTGTCTGTATATATATATATATATATATATATATATATATATATATATATAATTTGTCAGTAAGGCAGAGGACGGTGTTAGTAGATCAGTTCATCATGTCAGTAGGGCAGTGGACTATCAGTATTTTATTCTTTTTATACTTTTTTTTTTTTTATTTCTACAATTATTATTTTTTTAAATCATAAGCCTCACTGTGCCCATCAAAGGCAGCCACTGTGCCATCAATTGTCGCCACTGTGCCATGCCATCAATTGTCACCACTCTGCCATGCCATCAATTATCGCCACTGTGCCATCAATTGTCACCACTGTGCCATGCTGTCAAACGCAAGCACTGTGCCATCAATTGTCGCCACTATGCCCATTAATTCTCACCACTGTGCCCATTAATTCTCACCACTATGCCATGCCATCAAACGCAGCCACTGTGCCATCAATTGTCGCCACTGTGCCCATTAATTGTCACCACTGTGCCATGCCATCAAACGCAGCCACTGTGCCATCAATTGTCGCCACTGTGCCCATCAATTGTCACCACTGTGCCATGCCAAACACAGCCACTGTGCCATCAAATGCAGCCACTGTGCCATCAACTGTTACCACTGTGCCATCAGTTGTCGCCACTGTGCCCATCAATTGTCTCCACTGTGCCCATCAATTGTCGCCACTGTGCCCACATCAATTGTAGCCATTGTGCCCATCAATTGTCGCCACTGTGCCCTGTAAAATGCTGCCAGATTGCCCCCCCGCCCGACACTTACCGTTCTGGGGTCAGCCATCCTCCTTTCATGGTCCCTCAATGTCTTCTCCCGCCCTCGATGATGCTTCAGCCAATCAGGTTACCGGTTGAACCTGATTGGCTGAGACCCCTGTCAGTGTTAGCCAGGGAACGCACCCCCGTACGTCCCCTGGTTAACTATTTGGAAGCCGATTACAGCCCTCGGGCTGTAATCGGAAAGCCTATCAGAGCTGTTGGCTCTGAATGTAGCCAATAGAAGCAGGCATTGCCAGGTGAATGCTCGGCTCAAGGAGGAGAAGGAGGGGTAGAAATCCCCCACAGCTACGGCTCTGCCTGTGTCACTTCACAGAGCCTGTTAGTTTTGGCGCTGCTGCCCAATGGGGGTCGGCATCAGCACCACCTGCTCACTATTTTCGCGGGCGGTAATTGACCCGTTGCCCCCCCTGGATCCGCCCCTGTTTGTGACAATGTAAAATAGTGAGTGTACAGCTTGTATAACAGTGAAAATTTGCTGTCCTCTCAAAATAACTCAACACACAGCCATTTATGTCTAAACATGCTGGCAGCAAAAGTGAGTACACCCCTAAGTGAAAATGTCCAAATTGGGCCCAAAGTGTCAATATTTTGTGTGGCCACCATTATTTTCCAGCACTGCCTTAACCCTCTTGGGCATGGAGTTCACCAGAGCTTCACAGGTTGCCACTGGAGTCCTCTTCCACTCCTCCATGACAACATTACGGAGCTGATGGATGTTAGAGACCTTGTGCTCTTCCACCTTCCGTTTGAGGATGTCCCACAGATGCTCAATAGGGTTTAGGTCTGGAGACATGTTTTTTATTGGATATGTTGTATGGCACAAAGTAAAAAAAAATGTTTTTTAAATGTTACACCTTTTTTTATTTATATTGCAAAAAAAAAAAAAACCCAGTGGTGATCAAATATCACTAAAGGAAAGCTCTAATTGTGTAAAAAAAAAAAAATCCTGCCCACTATCATACCCTCCACACTCCTCTCCTGTACATACTGCCCACTGTGATACCCTTCACACTCCTCTCCTGTACATACTGCTCACTGTCATACCCTGCACACTCCTCTCCTGTACATACTGCTCACTGTCATACCCTGCACACTCCTCTCCTGTACATACTGTAACCCAACCTTACCCTTCACACTCTACATACTCTACATACTGCCAACTATCTTTCTCTCCACATTCCTCTTCTGTACATGCTACCCCCCATCATACCCTCCACACTCATCTGCTGTGCATACTGCCCACTGTCATAGCCTCCACACTCCTCTCCTGTACATACTGCTCACTGTCATACCCTCCACACTCCTCTCCTGTACATACTGCCCCCATCATACCCTCCACACTCCTCTCCTGTACATACTGCTCACTGTCATACCCTCCACACTCCTCTCCTGTACATAGTGCCCACTGTTGGACCCTCCACATTCCTCTCCATCACCTGCACATACTTTCCAGTGTTATACTGTCCATACT
Source organism: Rana temporaria (assembly GCF_905171775.1). Classification (NCBI taxonomy): domain Eukaryota; kingdom Metazoa; phylum Chordata; class Amphibia; order Anura; family Ranidae; genus Rana; species Rana temporaria. The sequence goes on along the minus strand of NC_053493.1, from coordinate 63,071,179 downwards.
CCTCTCCTACGCCTCTTACCCACAAAACCAGTTCTTTAAAATTATACTGAATATCCTTAAAGCGGAGCTCCACCCTAAAGTGGAACTCCCGCTGATCGGAACCCTCCCCCCCTCCGGTGTCACGTTTGACAACTTTCAGGGGGGAGGGGGGTGCAGATACCTGTCTAAAGACAGGTATTTGCACCCACTTCCAGCCACAGTCTGCGGGCAGGACGTCACCTCCCGTCCCTGTCCCCCAATTGTGTTCTGGAAAAACTTGGCTTCCAGAGCACAGCGGGAGCCAATCAGCAGGCGCAGCGCAACTCACGTATGCGCCGTAGGGAACCGGGCAGTGAAGCCGGAGCGCTTCACTTCCTGGTTCCCTCACCGATGATGGCGGGGGGCCTCTGCTGCGGACGGCGCTGGACTCCAGGACAGGTAAGTGTGCCGATATTAAAAGACAGCAGCTGCAGTATTTGTACCTGCTGACTTTTAATATTTTTTTTTTCAGCGGACATCCGCTTTAATATTACCAGCTTTAGAATGGACACACTTTTATTAGTTCAACTAAAGGAAATCTTCTCAGTCCTCATATTTGTTCTGCCCATTATTAGTACTTATTTAATTTTGTGATTACTACTGCGATGTATAGAGGAACATAGGGGATCTCAGCTACTCTAAATATAGCAAAAAAGTGTCCCTCAAAAATATTTTTGAAATGTTGGCAACTATGCACTTAGGTACTGCCCAAGGGCCACCGGGTCAGTAGGGGGCCCCATGAGAGGCTCCTGGGATCCTGTGATAATAAAGCGGTAGTAAACTTTGCTAACATTACTACTCTTTAGAGGCCCTGAGGTAGGTTATGCCAGCATATTAGCACATTAGGGTACACTTAAATTGTCAGACTGAGCCCTCCACTGCTGCGATCTGTGATCTGTCTGGTGGGTCCCGGGCGCTTCCATCTTCACCCGGCCTTCCTTCTGGGCTCTGTGCCTTCGGTCACTTGCCTTGGCTGGGCTGCGTTGATGTCATTCCCATGCATGCTCATGTGCATCCTCTCTCTCTCATCCCCCTTTTCTCTCTCATCCCCCCTCCCTTACCCCTCGACCCTCTCTCATCCTCTTTCTTTCTCATCCTCCCTCTCTCTCTTTAATTTAATTTGTTATAACAAAAAATTGTTTGTATATTTATTTATTTATTATTTATAAAAGGCCCACCAAAATCCTCAGCACCAGGACCATGATGTTCTTAATCTGGCCCTGGTTTTGTATTGCAATTCCCTCATATGCCTCTGCTGCGGGAGATCCAGGAGAATAACACTAATGACTACAGGAATTTTCTCCGGATGACAGACCCCGTTTTTCAGCATCTGTTGGCTTTGGTGTCCCCCTATATCACCAGGCAGGACACCGTTATGCGGGAAGCCATCACTGCCGAGCAGAGGCCAGTTTCCCTACCTGGCGACAGGAAGAAGCCTGCAGGACCTCAAGTTCTCAACAGGCATCTCCCCCATGACCATGTGTTTTTATTAAAAAAGGAGAGTTTGCTAGTGAGTAGGCAGGGACATTTCAAAAATACATTTTCTAATTAACAAGGGACACTAACCTCCCTGGCCCAGATTCAAGTAGAATTGCGCGATATTTGCGGGGGATCAGGGCAACGATTTTGCCCTGCGCCCCCGCAAATATTTTGCGCTGCCCTCGATTCACGGAGCAGTAGCTCCGTGAATTGCGAGGGCGCGCCGGCAAATTTGCCCGGCGTAAGCACGCGCAAGTTAAATGATCCCGCCGGGGGCGGGAATCATTTAAATTAGGCGCGCTCCCGCGCCGAGCGTACAGCGCATGCTCCGTCGGGAAACTTTCCCGACGTGCATTGCGGCAAATGACGTCGCAAGGACGTCATTTGCTTCTAAGTGAACGTGAATGGCGTCCAGCGACATTCACTTTTCACTTACGCAAACGCGCGGGAAGGCCGGGTATACTTTAGCATTGGCTGCCCCTACTATTAGAAGGGGCAGCCTTGCGCTAAAAGTAGCCGTACGGAAACTCCGTACCTGCAATTTGCATACTACACGCTGATACACAATGGGAGCGCCCCCTAGCGGCCCCCGCAAGAATGCAGCCTAAAATCTGCGAGGCATAAGAGCCTTATGCCGCGCAGATTTTAGCCTGCAGTCGGTGTAACGAGGTTCCTGAATCAGGAGCACTCGTTACACCGGAGCAAGTAAGCACTTGCACTGTGTAACCTATGGTTGCGTGGGTGCAAGTGCTTCTTGAATCTGGGCCCTTGAGGGTAAATATTAATAATAAATAATAATGTTGTTGTAGACAACGGCACAGGCGCACTGAGCGTGCCGTTTTTCTTAATGGCATTAATGGGGTTAATGCCGTATTTCCACGCATGCGCGTGGTCCCGCGCGCATGTGAGGGAGTGACGTCATCGCCGCTCTGGCCAATCACAGCGCCGGAGCGGCGATAACAGGAAGAAGCGACGAGGGGACATGGTGGCGGCGGTGGACGGGACGGAGGAGGACTTCGGGGGCTTCGATCGCAGGTGCTGTGCATACTAGCTCATTATGCCTTTCTTTTGCAGGGTTTTTTTGTTTTAAGTGAACAGTTTACATTGTCGACCTGGCTGTAACAAATGGCAGGTTCTAGTATTTTTAAATTAAGAATCACATTCTGGACCTGGTTGTAACTCATAGCATGTTCTAGTTATGGTATCTGAGGAACCACAATCCTGAGTTGGCTGTAATACATAGAAAGTTATGCTATGGGTACCTGAGGAATCACATTTTGGACCTAGCTGTTAACCATAACAGGTTCTAGTATTGTTACCTGGACTTGGATGTTGTAATCCACTGATGGGTCTAGTATTCTGGACTTTGCTGTAATCCATTGCAGGTTCTGGTATGGGTACCTGAAGAATCACATTCTGGACCTGGATGTTAACCATAGCAAGCTCCAGTATTGGTACCTGATGAATCACATTCTGTTCCTGGCTGTTAACCATACCAGGTTCTAGTACTGTTACCTGAGGAATCACATTCTGGAACTGGTTGGAACTTATAGGAGGTTCTAGTTTTGGTATCTGAGGAACCACAATCGGGAGCTGGCTGTAATGCATAGCAAGTTCTAGAATGGGTAACTGAGTAATCAAGTTCTCGATATGGCTGTTAACCATACCAGCCTCTAATATTGGTAGCTGAAGAATCACATTCTGAACCTGGCTGTAATCCATAGCAGGTTCTAGTATTGGTACCTGAGTAACCAGATTCTGGACTTGGCTGTAATTCATAGGAGGTTCTAGTATTGGTACCTGAAGAATCACATTGTGGACCTGGCTGCAATCCATAGTAGAGTCTATTTTTTCTTCCTTAAAAATAATATTCTGCTTCTTGCTGTAATCCATATCAAGTTCTAGTTTTGGTATCTGAGGAATCACACTCTGGACCTGGCTGCAGCCTTCAGCAGGTTCTAGTTCTGGTACCTGTGAATTCACATTCTGGACCTGGCTGTAATCCATAGTGGGTTCTACTATAAGTGTATCAGGAATCATATTATGGATCTGGCTGTTATCCATAGAAAGTTCTTGCATTGCTACCTGAGGATTCCCATTCTGGACCTGGCTGTGATCCATAGCAGGTTCTAGTTTTGAAATCTGCAGAATCAGAGAGCAAATCACCTTTAACTGCAAGGTAATAAAAATACATATTTCTAAATTAAAGCTAAACTTTATTTTTTAAATATTTTTTTTTGTTTCAGTTTGTGAATAAACAGGAAGCCACTCAGCACAGAGAACTTCCCATTTCACTGTTCAGTGCAGCTGAGGTTACAGAGAAAGAGACTGGAGAATCTCTGTCCTCAGTCCCTTTCTCTGCCTGAAAAGTGAGACATCAGGGGTCTTATAAAATTATTAAAAAAAAAATACTGTAAAAATACAATAATAATATGACAAAAACTGACATAATTCACTGCCCTACTGACTGACACCATCCTCTACCCCAGTGTTTCTCAACTCCAGTCCTCAAGGCGCCCCAACAGGTCATGTTTTCAGGCTTTCCATTATTTTTCACAGGTGATTTGATCAGTTTCACTGCCCTAGTAATTACCACAGCCATTTCATCTGAGGGAAAACCTGAAAACATGACCTGTTGGGGCACCTTGAGGACTGGAGTTGAGAAACCCTGCTCTACCCTACTGACTGACACCATCCTCTGCCCTATTGACTGACACCATCCACTGCCCTACTGACACTCTCCACTGCCCTACTGACACTGTCCGCTGCCCTACTGACACTGTCCGCTGCCCTACTGACACTGTCCGCTGCTCTACTGACACTGTCCGCTGCTCTACTGACACTGTCCGCTGCTCTACTGACACCGTCCGCTGCCCTACTGACACCGTCCGCTGTCCTACTGACACCGTCCGCTGCCCTACTGACACCGTCCGCTGCCCTACTGACACCGTCCTCTGCCCTACTGACACCGTCCGCTGCCCTACTGACACCGTCCACTGCCCTACTGACACCGTCCGCTGCCCTACTGACACCGTCCGCTGCTCTACTGACACCGTCCGCTGCTCTACTGACACCGTCCTCTGCCCTACTGACACTCTCCACTGCCCTACTGACACTGTCCGCTGCCCTACTGACACTGTCCGCTGCCCTACTGACACTGTCCGCTGCTCTACTGACACTGTCCGCTGCTCTACTGACACTGTCCGCTGCTCTACTGACACTGTCCGCTGCCCTACTGACACCGTCCGCTGTCCTACTGACACCGTCCGCTGCCCTACTGACACCGTCCGCTGCCCTACTGACACCGTCCCCTGCCCTACTGACACCGTCCGCTGCCCTACTGACACCGTCCGCTGCTCTACTGACACCGTCCGCTGCTCTACTGACACCGTCCGCTGCCCTACTGACACCGTCCGCTGCCCTACTGACACCGTCCGCTGCTCTACTGACACCGTCCGCTGCTCTACTGACACCGTCCGCTGCCCTACTGACACCGTCCGCTGCCCTACTGACACTGTCCGCTGCTCTACTGACACTGTCCGCTGCTCTACTGACACCGTCCGCTGCCCTACTGACACCGTCCGCTGCCCTACTGACACCGTCCGCTGCCCTACTGACACCGTCCGCTGCTCTACTGACACCGTCCGCTGCTCTACTGACACCGTCCGCTGCCCTACTGACACCGTCCGCTGCTCTACTGACACTGTATAGACACACACACACGCATGTGTGGTTGAGCTTTGTGGTGCACACCCTAATACAATAGGCTAATGCCCCTGGGAGTGCTCACAGTACTCCTGGACTCATATCTCATTACATAAGCTCTGCTCAGTCCAGGGGAGGTCATTCACCATCCACCACTGAGGAAGGACCCACAACGTCACAGAACCAGACTGAAGAATACTAGAAAAAAGGTATATGAAGGTTTTTGATTTATTTTAAGAAAATAAATGTGTGGGGGGGGGGGGGGGGTTTTGGGGTGGGCTGCAGCAGCTGGAGTTCTGCTTTAATTTATTTAATTTAATATGGGCTGCTTTAATTAAAATGGAGAAAATGTAGAGCTGTTACCAATAGAAATAAATCAGATTCTCAGTTTTGTCTGAAAGATTAGGTCAGAATCATTAAAGAATCATTAAAGCGTAAATTTGCAGTGTCTACTTTAAATTAAAATGAAAGGCTGAAGTAGCCTCCTAAAAGGTTGAGGAATGGGAAGTTTTGCTCATACACTGTAACATCCATTTTTTATTTAAGTTTTATATCTGATAATAATATCAATATCTACTATGTAATATCAGATAATTTGGGTCTACCAATTCATAGCAGTGCTTGCAATGTCAGGCATTATGCCGCCTACACACGACCATTTTTAATGGTCTAGAAAAAACAACGTTTTTTTCAACCAGATTATTGTTAAGCCTGCCTTGCCTACACACGATCGTGAAAAAACAATGCTCTAGCAAAGCGCGGTGACGTACAACACGTACGACGGCACAATAAAGGGGAAGTTCCATTCGAATGGCGCCACCCTTGGGGCTGCTTTTGCTGATTTTGTGTTAGTAAAAATTTGGTGAGAGACGATTCGCGCTTTTCAGTCTGTTACACCTTGATGAATGTGCTATCTCCATTACGAACGCTAGTTTTGCCAGAACCCAACCCATTTAAATAAAAGGGTCTGCGCTGCAAGTTCCCCACAACCAGGGGGTGATGCAGCATTTAGAGGGGTAGCTCCCAAGGGGTAGGTAACAATCTGAATTTTACCTTATTTGGCGTTGAGGGAGCCAGTCCACCTCCTGCTGCGAATAGGCCACACTTGTTGTGAAGAGTAGGACCGGTATGACCGTTAGGACCGTTGGAGTAGAGTGAGGTGAGAACTGTAACCTGGCTGAGGTGTGTCACATGTACTCTACTGCTCTGCCCATTGGAAAATAGTGACAGTTGAAGGGTTGGGGTGTAACTATAAAGCCATATGGGAAAGTGTGGGGGGGGGGGGGTGACATGGAATAATGTGATGCATTTCTACAGCAGCTTTTCTCAACATTTTCAACAGAGGAATCCTTGAAATACCTTTACGGTCTTAGGGTATATTCACACCACGATTTTATCATCCTACTTGTTCTCACGATTTTCGGTTTTAAATCGTCCAAATCTGTATGGCAAAACGTATCCATTCACTTCCATTCATTAATTTAGGTCCCCAAGTGCATCCTATTTGATCCGCATACGATTTGATACGATTTAAAATCGCATAAAAAAACGTGTTTGACCACGTTTTTTGGTCCTGATTTGAAATTGTATTAAAATCGTGTCCGATTTTGTATTAAAATCGTGTCCGATTTTTTTTTATATTGTGGTCAATCTAAATCGTACTAAATCGGATGACTGTCCGATTTTCATACGATTTTGTCAGATACGATTGCATCCGATTTAACGGTCCGTTTATCGGATGTTAAAATCGTGATGTGAACCTAGCCTTAGGGAACCCCTGCTAAAAATAACTAATCTAAAACTCATGATATTTTAGTGTGATGCTCAGTTGGAAGAATGCTCCTTACGCTTGTGGTCATTGGGAAGAATAACCCCCTTAGATCCCTTTCACACTGGGATGGGAGGTGCGGTGGCGGTAAAGCGGCGCTATTTTTAGAGCTGCTTTACTGCTAATTTCGCAAAGCTATTCGGCAAAACCGCCCTGCTAGTGGTTAAGAAAGGGTTAAAACCGCAATACGCCTCTGCAGAGGCACATTCCTGGCGGTATAGCCACAGTGTCCCATTGATTTCAATGGGCAGGAGTGGTGAAGGAGCGGCTAGCAGGACTTTTTTCCACGTCCTGCTAGCGCACCGCTCCAGTGTGAAAGCCCTCAGGCTTTCACACTGGAGAAACAGCAGCCGCTGTTTCAGGTCGGTTTGCAGGCGCTATTTTTAGCGCAATAGCGCCTGCAAACCGCCCCAGTGTGAAAGTGGTCTTATAGATAGCTAAAAAGATCAATGGCATCAGTGGAAACTTATCTGAGAGGCAGAAATTGCTCATTGCTCAAGGAACATCTAGTAACCTCTGAAGGAACACTAGGGGTCCATGGAACCCTGGTTGAGAAACCCTGGTCTACAGTTTCTAACAAAAATGTATTATTTTTTATTCATGCGTTTTGCAGAAAAACATTAACTTTAGCATTCCGTGTTTTTCGGAAGAGGTTTACTTTAAGGGCTTGTTCGCACCAGCTGCATTGGGTAGCGTTGCCCAACACATGTTTACCTTATGACGGTGGGACGGGCGAGCCTCATAGAGTCACGAAAGGCGGTGGGAGGGACGTCTATTCCCGCTGCTTGTAATAGCAATCAAGCGGCTAGTGAGCTGCTCCAAATGCTATTACAAGAGAGCCGACAGTTGGCTCTAAAAATCTGTCCTGGTACTGCTTATGGTGCATGCGCTGTATGAAATATGGGGGGACTTATTACTATTCAATAACAAGTCATCCAGATCTCATGTTGCACATGCACCATAGGAGATCTGGCACATATGCTGTATGTACTCTTGGTCAGCTGAATGGGGTGCCCTATTTGCGACACACAGCAATGGGCACACTCTTTGTCGCGCATTCATGGTGTGAACGGAGCCTAACCTTTATCAGATACACACTGAATTAATTCACTTTCCATGCTATAATATTATAATTTCATTTTAGCATATAAGGGGCTTATATGGGAATAAAGGACTTGAATCACGGTTTTGGTTGGCAGCGGCAGGTACACAACGAGAAAAAAACAGTTACTTCTGTGGTGAACAGTGCTATGTGCTCCGATAGGGGCTCCTCTGTGTTTTTTAGGTGAATCTGACCTGACTTACACTTGGGCCGTTGTTAGACTTTGAAGTCACAAAAACTGACTCATGAGATTGCGTAATCCGGACTATGGACAACCTTTGCACGTGAGAACAACTATGTAAAAATATTTACTATGCTAGAATTTTGAGTGTAGCTACTCAGACCTGTATGTTAAAGTGAACCTGCCATTGACACAATATTAACCACTTCAATACAGGACATTTTCACCCCCTTCCTGCCCAGACCAATTTTTAGTTTTCAGAGCAGTCGCACTTTGAATGACAATTGCGCGGTCATGCAACACTGTATGAAATGAAATCTTTATGGTTTTTTTCCCCACAAATAAAGCTTTCGTTTGGTGGTATTTGATCACCTCTGCGGTTTTTATTTTTTGCGCTATAAACAAAAAGAGAGCGACAATTTTGAAAAAAACACAATATTTTTTACTCTATGATTTAATAAATATCACTTTTTAAAAAAAAATACAAACATTTCCTGAGTTTAGGCTGATATGTATTCTTCTACATATTTTTGGTAAAAAAAATCGCAGTAAGCGTATATTGATTGGTTTGCTCAAAAGTTATGACCCAGGGGCCAGATCCTCAGCCAGCGGTGCAAATTTAGTTTGTCCTAACTTATGTCATTTAACCTCTTGACCACCGCCCCATGTCAAAAAGACGTCCTCTTTTTAAAGTTGAATATCTCGATAACGGCAGCAGCTGCTGCCACAACCAAGATATTCATCTTTTCAGGGGGCGGTGGTGTACACGATAACGGCGGTCTCCGCGGCGGATTCGCCGTGAGATCGCTGTTATCGGTGGCGGGAGAGGGGCCCCCCCCTCCCGCCGCTCTCCCGCGCCCTCCGCCGCTTACCGGAGCCGTCGGTAGCGGCGGAGGGGATCGGATGTGTCCGGCAGCTGAGCGGGGACGGGACTGAAGGAGAAATCTCCTTCACCCGTCCTCATAGCTCTGCTGGGCGGAAGTGACGTCAAAACGTCAGTCCCGCCCAGCCTCTTAAAGAAACATTTTTTTTTTTGTCATTTGAAAAAATGACATTTTTTTTTTTTTTTTTTTTTTTTTTTGCATTTAAGTCTAATTATGAGATCTGAGGTCTTTTTGACCCCAGATCTCATATTTAAGAGGACCTGTCATGCTTTTTTCTATTACAAGGGATGTTTACATTCCTTGTAATAGGAATAAAAGTGATCAATTTTTTTTTTTTTTTTTAGTGTAAAAAATTATAAAACTAAATAAAAATAAATAAGAAAACCAAAAAAAAATTTTTTAAAGCGCCCCGTCCCGACGAGCTCGCGCGCAGAAGCAAACGCATACGCGAGTAGCGCCCGCATATGAAAACGGTATTCAAACCACACAAGTGAGGTATCGCCGTGATCGTTAGAGTGAGAGCAATAATTCTAGCCCTAGACCTACTCTGCAACTCAAAAAATGCAACCTGTAGAATTTTTTAGACGTCGCCTATCGAGATTTTTAAGGGTAAAAGTTTGACGCCATGCCACGAGCGGGCGCAATTTTTAAGCGTGACATGTTGGGTATCATTTTACTCAGCGTAACATTATCTTTCACAATATATAAAAAAATTGGGCAAAATGTATTGTTGTCTTATTTTTTAATTCCAAAAAGTGATTTTTATCCAAAAAAAGTGCGCTTGTAAGACCGCTGCGCAAATACGGTGTGACAAAAAGTATTGCAATGACTGCCATTTTATTCCCTAGGATGTCTGCTAAAAAAAAATATATAATGTTTGGGGGTTCTGATTAATTTTCTAGCAAAAAAATTGTGATTTTCACATGAAGGAGAGAAGTGCCAGAATTCACCTGGTGGGCAAGTGGTTAAGTTACGTTGCCCTAAGTTGGTGTCGTAAGTGCCGTATCCACAGCGCATTTGCGTCTAAATTTGCGCCAGCGTAACTTAAATTCAGAGGCGTAAGGCGGGGTTTTCGCAAGTGGGAAGGAAGTGGGCGTGCTTCATTGTAATGAGCCGTGACCCCATGCAAAATGGGCGATTTCTGCATGGCCCTGAGAGCCAGAACACCACCCCGGCCAGGAGGAGGCAGCTTATTAAAAAAATCACGGACCAGATCAATGCGGGGGGGGGGGGGGGGGAGACCAGGACCCCCGCTGGCATACAGAAAAAAATAAATGATCTGAGGAGCGTCGTCCGGAATAAGATGGCAAGGATCGACGCCCATACCAGGGGCACTGGAGGAGGGGGACCCTGCCCAGTCAGACTGACGGAGGAGGAATGGGCAGTGGCCCAGTGTTTCCACCCACAGCAGGTGGTGGGCCTGCCTGGCTATACATCAGATGTTCCTAGGAGGACAGGTACGTTTTTTTTTTAATCTCTGTTGATTAGCATGTGTGGGTGGGGGAAGGGAAGATGTGCCAAGTGTGTGGTTCCTCAAACATGTGATTGTTTTGTGTCCTCCACAGATGGCCAGGAGGTTGCAGGCCAGGAGGTTGCAGGCCAGGAGGTTGCAGGCCCATCGGGCCAGGCTGCTGCACCACCCCCAAGACAGGCTGATGATGAGTCCCAAGAAGGGCAGGATTCCCCAGGGGAGGGGATTGGCCAAACCTCCCCTCATGAGGAGGTTGAGGGGGAGGAGGTTGAGGGGGAGGAGGATGAGTGGGAGGAGGATGATGAGGGGGAGGAGGACGAAAATATGCAGATTGGCCGGGAAGTCCTCCTGGCCACTGATATGATGACCTTTGAGTCTTCCCCTGAGGCTACCCCTGAGGCTGGCACCAGTCAGGCCACCATCAGGGGTAGCCCCTCCCACTTCTCCCACAACAGGCCTCCAGTCACAAGGGTCACTCTCTCCCCTCCTCCAGGCCCGCAAGACTCAGCGGCAGCCAGGGGGCCAACCCAGGAGACCGTGGCTGTGGGCGAGCGTCTGTCGGCCAGTGTGGTGAAGGACAATGCCCGGCAGACCCGCACTCTTGGGAAAATACTAGAAAAAATTACACAGATGGAGCACAGCCAGGGTGAAATGATGGAGGCATTCGGTGATGTGGCCACCAACTCAACGGCGGTCATTACATGTTTGAACGACATACAGTCCGCCACAACACGCGTGGCCCATGAGCTGAGTGCCCTGACCCAGGCTGTGCAGGACAATACTAGGTCTGGCCAGGCCAATGCGGCTGCCCTCACTGCCTGTCTCACTCGAATTGCAGGGGCCATGGAGGGCAGGCCAGCAGGGACGGCTCCTCCTTCCCCAGCTCACCCCCCCCAGGAGGCTCCTCCTTCCCCAGCTCACCCCCCCCCCCAATGGACATCCTCCGTGACGGCGTGGCCGTGGCCGTGGCCGTGCCCCTGCCCGTGCCCCTGCCCAGCCAAGGCGTAGCAATAGGCGCCGCTAATTAATTAGCAGGGATACTTTTGTTTTTTTGTTTATGCTTTTTTTTTTTTTTTATTATTATTTAATTTGGTCTTCTGTACTTATGATTTGATTTATGTGTGTGAATGATGTGTGAATGTGGGGGGGGTGGCATTCCTGATAAATTAAGGGTGTCACCCTCAGTTTTGGTGGAGTAGGGATCCCCAGGACCAGGGAGAAGTGCAATCCCAGGTTCCTGAATGGTGTATGAATGCACAGTGACATAATTGGAGCCGTGGCGTGGCGTTACTGCTCCCAAGTCCCAAAGGGGGGGGGGGGGACTTGGATCTAATCCAATTCGATGTGCATGTGATGTGTCTGTGCTAGGGACCACAGTGGTGTGCATTCATGCATTATCATTGTGACTTTATTGATGTGCATTTACAGGGAAAAGATACATTCTTATTGTGACATTATTCATGTACGTTTACTGGGAAAAAATGCCTTCTGCAAGGCGTCTCCTGGCTGCTGTGCCCTCAGCAGACCGGGTAGAGTTGGTTGGGGGGGTATTGCCTGGGTCGGGGGTCAGGTCATCACATAAGTCAATATGCAGTCCCCTTCTCAGGGCAAAGTTGTGGAGTATACAACATGCCCCAATTATTTGGCACACAAAGTCTGGGGAATACAGCAGTGTACCCCCAGACTTATCCAGGCATCTGAAGCGGGACTTCATAAGCCCAAATGTACGTTCAACCACTCCCCGGGTACGTATGTGCGCCTGGTTGTAGCGTTGCTCTCCTGGGGTTTGGGGGTTCCTGAATGGGGTCATCATGTGAGGTCCCAGGGCATATCCAGAGTCACCTGTAAGGGAAAAGACAGGAGGATATTAGTCATGCATGTGCCCCTTGTGATGTCAGCATCATGGGGGGGACATACCTGACACACATGTCACTCACCAATCAGCCAGCTGTCTCCATACATGTTCTGGTCCAAATCTCTGGAGATCTGGGTCTGCCGGAAAATATAGCTGTCATGGCAGGATCCCGGAAATTTAGCACAGACGTGCCAGATGAGGCCATGGGCATCTACGATCACCTGCACATTTATGGAATGCCAGCCTTTACGATTCCGGAACATGTGCTCAGTATCATGGGGGGGTTGTAGTGCCACATGGGTACAATCAATGGCCCCGATGGTGCGTGGAAATCTGGCAATGTGATAGAAGTCTGTCATGGTCTTCAAACGCTGGTCCTCCTGGGTGGGTTTTTGAAATTGATTTCCCATGCGCCGCAGGATTGCAGGGACCACTTGGTGCACACACCTGCTGATGGAGGATTGTGCCATCCCAGCCACGCCTCCACTTGTGCGTTGGAAAGAGCCAGTGGCAAGAAAATGCAGAGTTGCCAGTACTTTGATGAGTGGCTGCAGTGCATGGGAGCGTTGTGTTGGGCTGGTAAGATCATCCTGAAGTATTGTTGTAAATTCCAGGATGGCCTCACGGGTAAATCTGAAGTTGCGGAATACTTCAGAAGCAGGCATGCCAAACACATCTTGGCGTGGGCGGTATACCCTCTCCTGTGCCCTCCTCCTCCTCCTCTGTGCCCTCCTCCTTCTTTGCGCCTCTATAGACACTAATGCAGCTAGGATCATTGATGGTCCTGGCATTTTGGCAGACAGATTGTAGTCCTGAAAGTGTGTGTGTGCTGAGCTCTTCCTCAATGGTGTTGCTTCAGCAGACATTCAGACGGCATGTGTAAAATTAGGGCTGCTTTTATAAAGTGTAAATTCCCACCGGGAAACTAACAGGTGGGCACAGGGCGTAATCTACGGCGCGCACACTTAATTCTGTGGATCGCCCTATCTCCCTCATTTGCATCTTTGCCTATCAAAAAAAGCGGCATTGCCTAGCGTAATTTGCGCCCGAGAATGCGCCGGTGTAATTATTTTAGGTAGGACGGAAAAGCCGGAATTTCAGGCGCTTCTCGTTTTGAGGATCGGGCGCAAAGATACACGCCGTGTAAATTTAGAAAACTCGAGTTAAGTCGGCGTATCTCTTTTGTGGATCTGGCCCCAGATCCACAAAGAACTTACGCCTGCGTATCTATTGATACGCCGCGTAAGTTCTACGATGCCCTGTCGTATTTTTTTTTTATCCACAAAACAAGATACGACTGAATGTTGATATGTCGTCGGATCTTAGGTGCATATTTACGCTGGCCGCTAGGTGGCGCTTCCGTTGATTTCCGTGTAGAGTTTGCAAATTAGCTAGATACGCCGATCCTCAAACGTACGTCCGCCCGGCGCATTTTTAAGGCTTTTTTTCGGCATAACGTTACCCCTGGGTCTGAGGCGTACGCAATGTTAAGTATGGACGTCGGGACAGCGTCAAATTTTCAGTCGTTTACGTCGTTTGCGTAAAACGTTCGCGAATAGGGCTTTGCGTAAATTACGTTCATGTCGAAAGCATTGACTATTTGCGACGTGATTTCGAGCATGCGCACTGGGATACCCCCACGGACGGAGCATGCGCCGTTCAAAAAAACGTCATTTACGTGATTCTCCCAGTGTGGTGTCATCCCTAGTAATTCTTCCAATGCAGTGTCATCCCCAGTAATTTTCTCCAGTATGTTTCGCCCTCTGTAATGGTCCCAGTGTGATGTCACCCTCAGCAGTTCTCTCAGTATGGTGTCACCCCCTTGCATAACTCCCAACTGTCCCTGATTTCTAGGGACTGTCCCTGATTTGGAGAAATGTCCCTCTGTCCTCTTCATTTGTCCTTCATTTTGGTCTGATCTATTTAGTTGTATTTAAAGCGGATGTGCCACTAAAAAAATATATTAAAAGCCAGCAGCTACAAATACTGCAGCTGCTGACTTTTAATATAAGGACACTTACCTGTCCTGGAGTCCAGCGGTGATCGCAGCAGATGACGAGCCGATCGCTCGTCACCCTGCTGCTCCCCCCTCCATCCACGGTGAGGGAACCAGGAAGTGAAGCGCTCCGGCTTCACTGCCCGGTTCCCTACGGCGCATGCGCGAGTCGCGCTGCGCCCGCCGATTGGCTCCCGCTGTGTGCTGGGAGCCGAGTGTTCCCAGCATACAACGGGGGACGGACGGAAGGTAAGGAAAAAACCCGTCCTTTGCCCGTATCGTAGGGCCGGAAGTGGGTGCAGATACCTAAAAAACGAGCAGAAGCTTCTTTTGGGTGACAAATGCGTGACACTTGGAAACGTGTAAATGGCACTTTAAAACTTGTAAGCAGGAACGCTCACTCCTGAACGGGTGAGAATCTTCCAATGGGAACATCTGTGTAAGTGGGGATTTCTCTCACATGGGCACTGATTGGCATCTTTTTTTTTAAAAAAGCTTTTTTTTTTTTTTTTTTCAAGACTTTTTTTATTTTATTTGCCCTTCCCTGGTGGTCCAGGGTGGGCTTCCCCGGTGGTCCAGTGTGGCGATCCGAGGGGGGGCTGCGCTGATAAACAATCAGCGCGAACCCCCCCTGTCAGGAGAGCCGCCGATCGGCTCTCCTCTACTCGCGTCTGGAGGCTCTTTACCGAGATCGGAGATGCAGGGTGTCAGACTGACACCCCGCATCACCGATCGCCGCGCTGCGCGCCCCCACGGGCGCGCGCGGCATGAAATCCTGCAGGACGTCCTGTCAGGATTTCAGAACCACTTCCCGGACGTAAATTGGCTATAGGCCGGGCTGGAAGTGGTTAATAAACCTATGCCGTTTTTAAAGCAGACAGCACGTAGATCTGTTTTTTCTCTTATCCTCGATCTCAATGCTGCCGAGCCTAAGAAGTTTGCTATCCACATATTGCACCAATCTGTCTATCGATTTCTGCTGGTATGACGGCCTGGTAAAACAGGGGTCCATACCTTAAAGCGGAGTTCCACCTAAAAATGGAACTTCCGCTTAATCCACTCCTTGCCCCCTTACATGCCACATTTGGCATGTCATTTTTTTGGGGGGGGGGGGGGGGTGGGGGCTTCAGGAGCCGTGGGACTTCCTGTCCCACTTCATCCTTCCACCGAGGGGCTGGTAAGGCGATTAGCTTAATTGCCTTATTGCAGCCCCTCCCTGTAGGTGAGCGCCTGTCCAATCGGACGGTGCCGCTCGCGCATGCGCAGTGGGTGCCCGGCCGTGAAGGCGAAAGCTGTCACTGCCGGGTGCCCACACTAGGAATGAAGATGTCGGCCGGCGAGGGGGGGCGAGGAGCAGAGCCCCGGCCCGTACGTCGCTGGAACCGTGGAGCAGGTAAGTGTCTTTTTATTAAAAGCCAGCAGCTACACTTTTTGGGGCAGATCCACAAAGATCTGCCCCGGCGCATTGTATCTGAGATACGCTACGCCGCCGTACCTTACCTGGCTTTGGTTCGAATCCATAAAGATTTTGCGCCGTAAGTTACGGCGGCATAGTGTATCTCAAGCAGGGTAAGGGCGCGGAATTCAAATTGGGTGGGTAGGGAGCGTGTTTCATTTAAATGAAGCGCCTCGCCGCGCCGAACGGACTGCGCATGGGCCGTCCCTAAATTTCCAGCCGTGCATTGCGCTAAAGGACGTCGCAAGGACGTCATTGGTTTTGACCTGGATGTAAATTCATTTTTCTTAAAGGTACCCCAAACGCTGTGTGATTCTGCCATGATTGTCACACAGCAATCACAAAAAAATGTGCGTTTTAAACATTGCACCAGGCTTGCCACCTAAAAAACGAGCAGAAGCTTCTTTTGGGTGACAAATGCGTGACACTTGGAAACGTGTAAATGGCACTTTAAAACTTGTAAGCAGGAACGCTCACTCCTGAACGGGTGAGAATCTTCCAATGGGAACATCTGTGTAAGTGGGGATTTCTCTCACATGGGAAAGATATCTTCTCATTTCCTGTTTAGTTTACAGGACAGGAAGTAACGTGAATCTCCCCCATGAGACACATATAGCAAAACAAAAAAAGTTGTGTTAATCCTTCCCACTATTCAAAAAAAAAGTTTTGTCTTTAGACATACTTTTAATACAAATAGAGATGTATGAGGTAGGTTGAAGTATATGTGATTATTGGTGTGTCCCCCTGTGTGTGGGCAGTACAAAGAGGTCACACATAAAGCATGGTGATTGGACATCTCCAGGGACGGACATAACACATGGGGATGTCGGCTGTGATCACACTTCCGGTTCCTGCTGTCACAGGGGACGGAAGTATGATCCTCGGGGCTCTCCGTACTTCGGATCAGCCCATTTTACACCCCGGGGGGACTCCGCCACCACTTCTCCCTTCTACGCAGGTCTGTGCCGCCTGTCCGCCCCAGCACCTCCTCCTCATTGGCCGGCTGTGCGGGTCAGGGACAGTCTGAGAAGCAAAGGAGACTTCCGGCCGTGAGAAGCTCCGTGTCTCCCCCCGTCCAGGCGGGCAGATGGTGGATCCCGGCATCCCAGGTAATGGCAGCTGAGTGAGCGGTGTCGGTGACAGCTGATGATCTCCCGCAGAGGATCCCCAGTGACGCGTGTACAGGTACCGGCCTCCCCTCCCCCCACTCACACCTCCGAGCCCCAACTCCGCACCGACTACAGGGGGCGCTCTACAGCTGGGAGTGTCTACATGGGAACCCCCCCCGGAGCCGGCACTCCTCACTGCCCCATGACTGACACACATGGGTACTAGGCCTCCGCCTGCACTGCATCCTGCCACTGATCCCCACTACACAGTGCTCTGTAAGCATAGAGTCAGGACTGATCCCTACTACACAGTGCTCTGTATACATAGAGTCAGGACTGATCCCTACTACACAGTGCTCTGTATACATAGAGCCAGTACTGATCCCTACTACACAGTGCTCTGTATGCATAGAGCCAGGACTGATCCCTACTACACAGTGCTCTGTATACATAGTCAGGACTGATCCTTACTACACAGTACTCTGTATGCATAGAGCCAGGACCTGATCCCTACTACACAGTGCTCTGTATGCATAGAGCCAGGACCTGATCCCTACTACACAGTGCTCTGTATGCATAGAGTCAGGACTGATCCCTACTACACAGTGCTCTGTATACATAGAACCAGGACTGATCCCTACTACACAGTGCTCTGTATGCATATCTCCAGGATCTGATCCCTACTACACAGTGCTCTGTATGCATAGAGCCAGGACTGATCCCCACTACACAGTGCTCTGTATGCATAGAGCCAGGACCTGATCCCTACTACACAGTGCTCTGTATGCATAGAGTCAGGACTGATCCCTACTACACAGTGCTCTGTATGCATAGAGTCAGGACTGAACCCTACTACACAGTGCTCTGTATACATAGAGTCAGGACTGAACCCTACTACACAGTGCTCTGTATACATAGAGTCAGGACTGATCCCTACTACACAGTGATCTGTATGCATAGAGCCAGGACCTGATCCCTACTACACAGTGCTCTGTATGCATAGAGTCAGGACTGATCCCTACTACACAGTGCTCTGTATACATAGTCAGGACTGATCCCTACTACACAGTGCTCTGTATACATAGTCAGGACTGATCCCTACTACACAGTGCTCTGTATACATAGTCAGGACTGATCCCTACTACACAGTGCTCTGTATACATAGTCAGGACTGATCCCTACTACACAGTGCTCTGTATACATAGAGTCAGGACTGATCCCTACTACACAGTGCTCTGTATACATAGTCAGGACTGATCCCTACTACACAGTGCTCTGTATACATAGAGTCAGGACTGATCCCTACTACACAGTGCTCTGTATACATAGAGTCAGGACTGATCCCTACTACACAGTGCTCTGTATACATAGAGCCAGTACTGATCCCTACTACACAGTGCTCTGTATGCATAGAGCCAGGACTGATCCCTACTACACAGTGCTCTGTATACATAGTCAGGACTGATCCTTACTACACAGTACTCTGTATGCATAGAGCCAGGACCTGATCCCTACTACACAGTGCTCTGTATGCATAGAGCCAGGACCTGATCCCTACTACACAGTGCTCTGTATGCATAGAGTCAGGACTGATCCCTACTACACAGTGCTCTGTATACATAGAACCAGGACTGATCCCTACTACACAGTGCTCTGTATGCATATCTCCAGGATCTGATCCCTACTACACAGTGCTCTGTATGCATAGAGCCAGGACTGATCCCCACTACACAGTGCTCTGTATGCATAGAGCCAGGACCTGATCCCTACTACACAGTGCTCTGTATGCATAGAGTCAGGACTGATCCCTACTACACAGTGCTCTGTATGCATAGAGTCAGGACTGAACCCTACTACACAGTGCTCTGTATACATAGAGTCAGGACTGAACCCTACTACACAGTGCTCTGTATACATAGAGTCAGGACTGATCCCTACTACACAGTGATCTGTATGCATAGAGCCAGGACCTGATCCCTACTACACAGTGCTCTGTATGCATAGAGTCAGGACTGATCCCTACTACACAGTGCTCTGTATACATAGTCAGGACTGATCCCTACTACACAGTGCTCTGTATACATAGTCAGGACTGATCCCTACTACACAGTGCTCTGTATACATAGAGTCAGGACTGATCCCTACTACACAGTGCTCTGTATACATAGTCAGGACTGATCCTCACTACACAGTGCTCTGTATGCATAGAGCCAGGACTGATCCCTACTACACAGTGCTCTGTATGCATAGAGTCAAGACTGATCCCTACGTCACAGTGCGGGTCCATGAGCCAGGATTGATCCCTACTACACAGTGCAGGTCCATGAGCCAGGACTGATCCCTTCTATACAGTGCAGGTCCATGAGCCAGGATTGATCCCTACTACACAGTCTATTTGCCTTTAGTAAATCCACCCCAATGTATACATGGAGATAGAGCTAATCTCTCATATACATTGGAGGAGGACTCTGTAGAATGGTGATCATGGCACAGATCAGAGCTGACCCCCTATATATGGTGCACAGGTCTCCTGTACATTGGTATCCATGGACACAGATGAGGACTGATCCCTACTACACAGTGCAGGTACACAGGACTCCTGTACATTGTATACATGGGAACTGATCCCTACTACACAGTGCAGGTACACAGGACTCTACATTGTATACATGGACACAGATGAGGACTGATCCCTACTACACAGCGCAGGTACACAGGACTCTGTACATTGTATACATGGACACAGATGAGGACTGATCCCTACTACACAGCGCAGGTACACAGGACTCTGTACATTGTATACATGGACACAGATGGGAGCTGATCCCTACTACACAGTGCAGGTACACAGGACTCTGTACATTGTATACATGGACACAGATGGGAGCTGATCCCTACTACACAGTGCAGGTACACAGGACTCTGTACATTGTATACATGGACACAGATGAGGACTGATCCCTACTACACAGCGCAGGTACACAGGACTCTGTACATTGTATACATGGACACAGATGAGGACTGATCCCTACTACACAGTGCAGGTACACAGGACTCTGTACATTGTATACATGGACACAGATGAGGACTGATCCCTACTACACAGCGCAGGTACACAGGACTCTGTACATTGTATACATGGACACAGATGGGAGCTGATCCCTACTACACAGTGCAGGTACACAGGACTCTGTACATTGTATACATGGACACAGATGGGAGCTGATCCCTACTACACAGTGCAGGTACACAGGAATCTGTACATTGTATACATGGACACAGATGAGGACTGATCCCTACTACACAGTGCAGGTACACAGGACTCTACATTGTATACATGGACACAGATGGGGACTGATCTCTACTACACAGTGCAGGTACACAGGACTCTGTACATTGTATACATGGACACAGATGGGAGCTGATCCCTACTACACAGTGCAGGTACACAGGACTCTGTACATTGTATACATGGACACAGATGAGGACTGATCCCTACTACACAGTGCAGGTACACAGGAATCTGTACATTGTATACATGGACACAGATGAGGACTGATCCCTACTACACAGTGCAGGTACACAGGACTCTGTACATTGTATCCATGGACACAGATGGGGACTGATCTCTACTACACAGTGCAGGTACACAGGACTCTGTACATTGTATACATGGACACAGATGGGAGCTGATCCCTACTACACAGTGCAGGTACACAGGACTCTGTACATTGTATACATGGACACAGATGGGGACTGATCCCTACTACACAGTGCAGGTACACAGGACTCTGTACATTGGTATACATGGACACAGAGAAGAACTCGGCTCTCATTCACAGCACTGAACACGCAGCTCTATGTACATATACAGTGCAGTGCATCTGGAATGTATTCACAGCGCTTCACTTTTTCCACATTTTATGTCACAGCCTTATTCCAAAATGTATTAAATTCATTATTTTCCTCAGAATTCTACAAACCATCCCCCATAATGACAATGTGAAAGACGTTTGTTTGAAATCCTTGCAAATTTATTAAAAATAAAATGCCAAACAATCCCATGTACATAAGTATTCTCAGCCTTTGCCATGACCCTCCATATTGATCTCCGAAGCATTCCGTTTCCAACGATCATCCTTGAGATGTTTCTACAACATGATTGGAGTTCACCTGTGGTATATTCAGTCCATTGTTCGATATTTGGGAAGGCACACGCCTGTCTATAGAAGGTCCCACAGTTATCAGTGCATGTCGGAGCACAAACCAAGCCATGAAGTCCAAGGAATGGTCTGTGGACCTCAGAGACAGGATTGTATTGAGGGACAGATCTGGGGAAGAGTACGGAAAAATGTCTGCCGCATTGAAGGTCCAATGAGCACAGAGGGCTCCATCACCATAAATGGAAGAAGTTTGGAAACACCAGTAGCTAGACTCAGAAAGCTTTACGCCGGCGTATCGGTAGTAACGCCGACATAACTCTGAATCTACGCCGTCCTAAATTTAAGCGTATTCTGGAAACCAGATACGCTTAAATTAGGCTAAGATGCGAGCGGCGTAAGTCTCCTACGCCATCGTATCTTAGGGTGCAATATTTACGCTGGCCGCTAGGTGGCGCTTCCATTGAGTTTGGCGTAGAATATGCAAATGACTAGATACGCCGATTCATGAACGTACGATTGCCCGTCGCAGTAAAGATATGCTGTTTCCGTAAGAGGTACGCCGGCGTAAAGATAAAGCTGCCCCCTAGGTGGCCTAGTCAATGTTAAGTATGGGCGTCGTTCCCGCGTCGAAATTTTTACGTCGTTTGCGTAAGTAGTCCGTGAATGGGGCTGGACGTAATTTCCGTTCACGTCGAAACCAATACGCCCTCGCTGCGTACTTTGGAGCAATACACACTGGGATATGTACACGGACGGCGCATGTGCCGTTCATAAAAAACGTCAATCACGTTGGGTCACCACCCATTTACATAAAACACGCCCCCCTCATCATAATTTGAATTAGGCACGCTTACGCCCGCCCCATTTACGCTACGCTGCCATAACTTAAGAGGCAAGTGCTTTGTGAATACAGCACTTGCCTCTCTGACTTACGGCGGCGTATCGTAAATACGATACGCTATGCTGCCGTACAAATGCACGCATCTACCTGAATCCAGCTACAGGACTCTTCCTAGAGCGGGCCGCCCGGCCAAACTGAACAATTTTAGTGAGGGAGGGGACCAAGAACCAGATAGTCACTCTGACAGCTCCACCATTTCTCTGTGGAGAGAGGAGAACCTTTCAGAAGAACAACCATCTCTGCAGCACTCCACCAATCAGGCTTGTATGGCAGAGTGGCCAGACGGAAGCCCCTCCTCAGTAAAAGGCACATGACTGCCCACCTGGAGTTTGCCAAAAGTTACCTGAAGGACTCTGACCATGAGAAACCAAATTCTCTGGTCTGACGAAACAAATATTGAAATCTTTGGCCTGAATTGCAAGTGTCATGTCTGGAGGAAACCAGGAGCCGATCATCATCTGGCCAATTTTATCCCTACAGTGAAGCATGGTGGTGGCAGCATCATGCTGTGGAGATGTTTTTTAGGGGGCAGGGACTGGGAGACGAGTCAGGATTGAGGGAAAGGCAGCAATGTACAGAGACTTGTACAGAGAGCGCTCTGGACCTCAGACTGGGACAAAGGTTCATCTTCCAACAGGACAACGACCCTAAGCACACAGCCAAGGTAACAAAGGAGTGGCTATGGGACAACTCTGTGAATGTCCTTGACGTTCCCAGCCAGAGCCCAGATTGAACCCAACTGAACATCTCTGGAGAGATCTGCAATTGGCTGTGCACCGCCCCCCTCCCATCCAACCTGATGGAGCTTGAGAGGTCCTGCGAAGAACGGGAGGAACTGCCCAAATAGGTGTGCCAAGACTTACTCAAAAACACTTGAGGCTGTAATTGGTGCCAAAGGTGCCTCAACAAAGTATTGAGCAAAGGCTGTGAATACTTATGTACAGTACATGTGCACTCCAACTAAGGCTAGGTTCACACTGCTGCAAATTCAAAATCGCGATTTTACCGCGATTTCGCGGCTGCGGATTTGCAGTGATTTTGTTGCGATTTCGGCCGCGATTTAACGCACGGCTGTGGAGTCGGTAGATAAATGTTCCGACTCCTCAGTTTTATGTACTTCCGACTCCGACTCTCCGACTCCTCTGTATTAATATGCGAATGTATTTTATACATTCCTTGAGGGAAAGAAACGCAACCTACCACAGGACTACTGGCTGGGAAGCCAACAGTCTACTGTATTGCACAGTTTAAGCAAAAGACAAACACAATGAAAACAATCAAGTGGCTGGATAGTAGCAGCAGGCATAAACATCAGGAACAGGCTCTTTACCAGTTCAAAAATACAAACCACATTATTTGGTTGTTTTAGAACAAAAACAAAGCTCATCTATAATGAACCAAAAACAAAATCTGTAAAACCTAGAAATCGTTTATATTAATCTTGAAATGTAGTTATAGGCTTAGCAAATGCAAATCAATTCAATTCAATGTAGAGTTCTAAGGAAGAGAATTGCCTCTGCCAGATCCTCTTTCATAGAAGCTCTTAAAGCGGATGTGCCATGGGAACAAAATATTAAAAGTCAGCAGCTACAAATACTGCAGCTGCTGACTTTTAATAATAGGACACTTACCTGTCCTGGAGTCCAGCGCCGATCGCAGCAGAGCACGAGCGATCGCTCGTCACTCTGCTGCTCCCCCCGCCATCCACGCTGAGGGAACCAGGAAGTGAAGCGCTGCGGCTTCACTGCCCGGTTCCCTACGGCGCATGCGCGAGTCGCGCTGCGCCCGCCGATTGGCTCACACGCTGTGTGCTGGGAGCCGAGTGTTCCCAGCACACAACGGGCGACAGACGGGATGTGACGGAATGCCCGTCTTTCGCCCGTATCGTGTGGCCGGAAGTGGGTGCAAATACCTGTCTTTAGACAGGTGTCTGCACCCCCCTCCCCCCTGAAAGGTGTCAAAAGTGACACCGGAGGGGGGGAGGGTTCCGATCAGCGGGACTCCACTTTAGGGTGGAGGACCGCTTTAAGTCAGACTGAGCCTAGGTTCACACTGCTGCGAATTCAAAATCGCGGTAAAATGTGCGATTTTACCGCGATTTCGCGGCTGCGATTTTGCTGCGATTTCGGCCACAATTTAATGTAAATCGCGGCCCGAAATCGCAAAAAGTAGTACAGGAACTACTTTTTGAAATCGGCGTCGCACCGATTAGGACGGTACCATTGCCGGCAAATGCCGCCGATTTGAGATGCGATTTGACATGTGAAATCGCATCTCAAATCGTACCCAGTGTGAACCAGGGCTCAGTTGTAGAAACATCTCAAGGATGATCGGTGGAACAGGATGCACCTGAGATGAATATTGAGTGTCATGGCAACGGCTGGGAATACTTGTGTACATGGGATTTATTTTTAATACATTTGCAAGGATTTCAAACAAACTTTAAGTTGTCATGGGGTATTGCTTTTAGTGTTTTGAGAAAAATTAATTAATCAATTTTAGAATAAGGCTGTAACATAACACAATGTGGAGAAAATGAAGCACTGAGAATACTTTCTGGATGCACTGTATACTGACAAAAGTACTGGGACACCTGCCTTTACACGCACATAAACTTTAATGGCATCCCAGTCTTAGTCCGTAGGGTTCAATATTGAGTTGGCCCCACCCTTTGCAGCTATAACAGATTCAACTCTTCTGGGAAGGCTGTCCACAAGGTTTAGGAGTGTGTCTATGAGAATGTTTGACTATTCTTCCAGAAGCTTATTTGTGAGGTCAGGCACTGTTGTTGGACGAGAAGGCCTGGCTTGCAGTCTCTGCTCTAATTCATCCCAAAGGTGTTCTATCGGGTTGAGGTCAGGACTCTGTGCAGGTCAGTCAAGTTCCTTCACCCCAAACTCGCTCATCCGTGTCTTTATGGACCTTGCTTTGTGCGCTGGTCCTCATTTGGTGGGGGGGGGGGGGCGAATTACGGTGTGGGGGTTGTTTTTCAGGGGTTGGGCTTGGCCCCTTAGTTCCAGTGAAGGGGACTCCTTAAAGGGGTTGTAGCCCTCGTGTTTTTCACCTTAATGCATTCTACATTGAGGGGAAAAACCTTCCATAGTGCAGCTGGCCCCCAGAGCCCCCCCCTTTTACTTACCTGAACCCGATGGTTCCATTGAAGGGGATGAGCACAACAGCTCCAGACACTTTCTCTGGCTTTTTTGGATAGATTGATGGCAGAGCAGCCATTGGCTCCTGCTGCTGTCAATCGAATCCAGTAGAACGGGTGCAGGGCCGAGTCCTGCTGTCTGTCAATAGATGCAGCAGGACTCAGGAGTGCTCCCCATGGAATGCCGGTCTCCGAGAGGGCACTTGATGTGGGGAGGAGCCAGGAGCGCTGCTGGAGGACCCCCAGAAGAGGAGGATCAAAGGGAAAACCCTTGTAAATAGAAGGTAAGTATATATAACAAAGAACAAACCTTTACAGCCCCATTTAAGGCGTCAGTATACAAAGACCTTTTGGTTGCTCCCAACTTTGTGAAGCAGTTTGGGGACGGCCCCTTCCTTTTCCAACATGACTGTTCACCAGTGCACAAAGCAAGGTCCATAAAGACATGGATGAGCACTTTGGGGTGGAGGAACTTGACTAGCCTGCATGGAGTCCTGACCTCAGATCGATAGAACATCTTTTATGATGAATTGCGAGCCAGGCCTTCTCATCCAACATCAGCGTATAATTTAGTTAATATGTAAAGTACGGTATAAAAAATTTATTCTTTGAATATCTCTGTGCCGTGGTAAATATAAACAACCAGCTATATGGTTCGGGAACAAATGATCTAATCCAGTCTGAGAATAACAGACAGAAGGACGTGTATAATATTGGAGGTTGGATCTGGTGCATATCATCAGACTTGGATGGCGTTTTGCAGATTTTCAGACAGGACTGTAATAGAATATTATAAATGACAGACTCCCTTCTCCATAGGCAAGCCTGTATATGCAGCATGTTTGTATGCCCAGTGTGCAGGGATCCTTATTGTGCAATCTCTGTACAATCACCTTTATTTTTGCTACTGCCAGTGGAGGGCAGAGGCCATGCTTATAGTGGCTTTACACCCCATACAACCTCTTTTACCTACAGGTAAGCCTATATTAAGGCTTACCTGTAGGTGCTGGAAATATCTCCCAACCCTCCACGGTTTAGGCGATATTTACAATAAAGCCAATGTCTATGGCGCATGCACATTTTAGGAAGGGCAGATAGTGCCGTTTCTAAAGGGGTCATGCTGTGACTGGCGGCTCCCTTGCGCATGCGTGACGTCACGCGGCTCTGGTCAGTCACAGAGCCGGAGTTCGTGGCCCCAGAAGGAAGAGGGGTGAAGATGGACGCTCGCTGCCAGTGGGGACAGCGGTGACGTCGCAGGCTTCGGTTTCAGGTAAGTGACATACTGACATTGGGTGTCAAACTCAATTTCATTGTGGGCCGCATCAGCATTATGATTGCCCTCAAAAGGGCCGGTTGTATCTGTAAGATTAGATGTCTAGCGCATCCCCTCCCCATATATTGGATATCAAAAGCCACCCCACCATCAGAAGTTGAGTCCCCCACTCTCCCTTACATCACATTGCACCCCCATTTCCGTATGCTGTTGCTGGGAAGAAGCTGGATGCATTGCTTGAAAGCAGAAAGTAAGGGTCTGGAGCAGTGTTTCTCAACTCCAGTCCTCAAGGCGCCCCAACAGGTCATGTTTTCAGGATTTCCCTCAGAAATGGCTGTGTTAATTACTAAGGCAGTGAAACTGATCAAATCACCAGTGCAAAATGATGGAAATCCTGAAAACATGACCTGTTGGGGCGCCTCGAGGACTGGAGTTGAGAAACACTGATCTTGAGGAGGGGTGGAGCTCTCCTGCAGGGCCACATAAAATGGCCTGGAGGGTTGGATTCGGCCCGTGGGCCTTGTGCTTGACACCTCTGCATAATGGGCTACTATGCGATGCACCCGTCAGGGTTTACTTCCTCTTTAAAAAAGCAATTTAGTCTTCATTTAGACAGGCCCATACGGTACATAAGCTGTTATTGGCCATGCCACCATGTCATAAGTATCCCTTTCCCGCCGAGTGTACGCATATATGCATCCTCAGGCAGCTGCAAGCATTATCCCGGTACCGTTGTTTAGAGCCAGCGATTGGCTATCCAGGCATAACAACCAATGCGGCTAGACATCCCCCCACCCTCCCGCTGCTCTGACCGGGCCTCCCGTCCCACTGGGAGACCCGATCTACAATCCGCCGCCTCCAGTGCCTAGCCCCAGAGTTCCTGTCTCCTCAATGTAAACACGGAAGCGACATAAAAAAAAGGGACATTCAATTCTCTGGCAGACTTCTTTAGCAGAAAGGAATCGAGTCAATCAGAATGATAATTAAATCAAGTTTATCTTCAGATTGTAGAGCAATGGGGAAGACCATATACTTGTTTGCATACTAGAAGAAATGCAGTTATTAAAAAAATAAAAAGGGCCGGATAACGGCACTTTACTTGCCTTTATTGGGCCACTAGGATGCCAATCCTCCCACCTACACAAACTACGGGGCGCCAATCCTCCCACCAATGTCCAGCCCCCTCGAAGTCTGAGGGACAGTAAACTGGCCCTTTGTTTAGAAAGTTTGGAGACCCATGCTCTAGAGCACAGGTGTCAAACACAAGGCCCACGGGCCGAATCCGGCCCTCCAGGCCATTTCATGTGGCCCTCGCACCTCTCCTGCAGCTGCAGGAGAGCTCCAGAAGTCCTCTAGTCCTACTCCAGACCCTTACTTTGCACTCAGATTCTACCCAGCAGCAGCATAAGTAAATGGGGGTGCACTGTGATGTAAGGGAGAGTGGGGGACTCAACTTCTGATGGTGGGGTGGTTCTTGACATCTAATGTAAGGGGAGGGGATACACTGGACATCTAATCTTACAGTTACAATCGGCCCTTTTGAGGACAAGCATAATTCTGATGCGGCCCACGATGAAATTGAGTTTGACACCCCTGATCTAGAGGTTTAACGCGGGTCTGCTTTGGATTCTGCCAAAACTACCAGACTTGATCCATCAGGGACCAGTGCTGCACCCAAACGTGCAACAGCTAAAGTCAGCAGCTTGGTACCTGAAGGGCAACTGCTGAAATCCCACCAGCTTTCCAGTTGAGTGATTAACACTATTATAGCAAGTAGTAAAAAGTCAAATGCCGTTTATGAAAAAGTAAAACAAAAACATTTAAACTTGTGGGTACCGGGTAACATAAAAGATCACAATAGCATTTCAGCCTCTGTTCTGGAGTTTCTTTAACCACTTAAGCCCCGGACCTTTAGGCAGCTAAATGCCCCGGCCAGGTTTTGCGATTCGGCACTGCGTCGCTTTAACAGACAATTGCGCGGTCGTGCGACGTGGCTCCCAAACAAAATTGGCGTCCTTTTTTCCCCACAAATAGAGCTTTCTTTTGGTGGTATTTGATCACCTCTGCGGTTTTAATTTTTTGCGCTATAAACAAAAATAGAGCAACAATTTTGAAAAAAATGCAATATTTTTTACTTTTTGCTGTAATAAATATCCCCCAAAAACATATCTAAAAAAAAAATTTTTCCCTCAGTTTAGGCTGATACATATTCTTCTACCTATGTTTGGTAAAAAAAAATCGCAATAAGCGTTTATCGATTGGTTTGCGCAAAATGTATAGCGTTTACAAAATAGGGGATATTTTTATTGCATTTTTATTAATTTTTTTTTACTACTAATGGCGGCGATCAGCTTTTTTTTTTTTTTTTTTTTTTTTTTTTGTGACTGCGACATTATGGCGGACACTTCGAACAATTTTGACACCTTTTTGGGACATTGTCATTTTCACAGCAAAAAATGCAGTAGGGGGGTGTGGCTGTAGGTCTGATGTCATCGATTGTGTCTCCCCTATAAAGGGGATGACACGATCGATGCGCCGCCACAGTGAAGCACAGGGAAGCCGTGTTTACATACGGCTCTCCCCGTTCTCCAGCTCCGGGGAGCGATCGCGATGCAGCGGCTATAAACGAATAGCCGCGCCGTCGTCCCCGGATCGCTCCCAGAGGGAATCCGCACGCAGCGGGGGGGGGGTCCCGATCGGACCCCCGACCAAAGGCAAGGACGTATATATACGCCCGTCTGCCTGTCTGTGCCATTTTGCGGACGTAAATAGTCGTGCGGCGGGCGTTAAGTGGTTACAAAGGAAAACCGATCTGCTTGTCAGTCAATGCTCATGAAGTGCAAGTAGGGGTACTTTTAGCTTGTGTGGGGTTGAGCTTAGCCGAAGAGCCTCCGATTAAGAGGCTCTTTAAGTTAGCAGGCAGGAATCCGTCTTGTTCATTTCCTTGAAGGCACCAAAGGTGTGACCCGCCAAGCTTTGCAACAATCACCTTTCGAACCTATCAAGTTGTTTAGACAGAGCTATAACTCTGAAAATGGTTGTGCCAGCAGTCCCAGCATCTACTATAAGTAGTAAGCGAGATTCAAGAACTACCTTTTGCAGGCCTATTTTTCTCCCCAGTCTTTCCAGGCAGAATTGTGCAGCAACTACATAAACTACCCAATTCACCTTGATCAAAAGTTTACATACCTTGGTGATTTTGACCTGATAACATGCACACAAGTTCACAAAAAGGAGTTGGAATGGCTATTAAAGGTGGCCATTCTAACTTGTGATCTGTTTGCTTGTATCTAGTGTATGTATAAAAGGTCAATGAGTTTCTGGACTCCTGGCAGACCCTTGCATTTTTCATCCAGTGCTGCACTGACATTTCTGGATTCTGAGTCATGGGGAAAGTAAAATATTTGTCCAAGGATCTGAGGGAAAAGGTAGTTGAACTGTATAAAACAGGAAAGGGATATAAAAAGATATCCAAGGAATTGAGAATGCTGATCGGCAGTGTTCAAACTTTAATCAAGAAGGGGTTCTGTTGAAACCAAACCACACTTGGGTAGAATAACTAAAATTTCAGCCACAACTGCCAGGAAAATAGTTCGGGATGCAAAGAGAAACCCACAAATAACTTCAGATGAAATACAGGACTCTATGAAAACATGTGGTGTGGCTGTTTCTAGATGAACAATAAGGAGAGACTTGAAGAAAGATGGACTACATGGTCGAGTCGCCAGAAGAAAGCCATTACTACGCAAACGCCACAAAGTATCCCACTTACAATATGCCAAACGGCACAGAGACAAGCCTCAAACCTTTTGGCACAAAGTCATTGAGCTTTTTGGCCGCAACCATAAATGCTACATTTTGGAGAGGAATCAACAAGGCCTATGACAAAAAGTACACCGTCCCTACTGTGAAACACGGAGGTGGGTTGCTGATGTTTTGGGGATGTGTGAGCTACAAAGGCACAGGAAATGTTTGATCCAGAACACAAGGCCAAGTTGGCCTGTCATTGGCTACAGCAGAATAAAGTGAAGGTTCTGGAGTGGCCATCTTAATATCATTGAGCCACTCTGGGGAGATCTCAAACTTGCAGTTTATGCAAGACAGCCCAAGAATTTGCAGGAACTGGAGGCTTTTTACCAAGAGGAATGGGCAGCTTTACCACCTGAGAAGATAAAGAGCCTCATCTACAAATACCACAAAAGACTTCAAGCTGTCATTGATGTTAAAAGGGTGAAATGCTAAGAACTGGGGTATGTAAACTGTTTTTTGATCAAGGTCATTTGGGTAGTTTCTATTGTGATTATGATTTAAAATGAGTAAACACAGTTGATTGATAAATAGTTTCAGCCAAACGCGAACCATGAGTGAAAGAAAAGTCTCTCTTTGTGTTATTTGTATTCTCTGAAAAATGGCCAAGAAATCATAAATTCTGCCAGGATATGTAAACGTATGAGCCCAAGTGTGTGTGTGTGTGGGTGTGGTGTGTTTTTTTTTTTTGTATTTTATTAGTTTTTCATATAGGATACAAAACGATAATCTTACAGGTTACACATTGTCAGGTCATCGATCGATCAATCGGGCTTTGCACACTTCGGCGCTCTGCTTACAGAATGAGGCAACATTGACTCACTTTCAGCAATTTCCATGTTGGCTGGAAGATCATTTTGCTCTGAGCATTTTCTTGCAATTGTCGCGTTCTCCAGCAGTCAAAATCCGTTGATTGTTTGAAATCGCAGAGCGTTCCATTGAGGTGCGTTAGAAAACATTCTGCTTGCTGCAGTTTTAAGGAGCTGACCTGTGGTTTTCCTATTGAAGGCATGTGAATGGAGCTTTTCACAACTCGTATATAAAAATACAACAAAATGTATTCAGCGTAATCCTGCACTGCAGTGTGACTTTCTGGTCTGATTGAAGACGCTAAGATGAAAGATTATTGTTTTGGGAAGCATTTCCGCAGTGCAGTGGAAACCACGGGTCCGTTTTGATCTATGGCTTCTATCACCGTTATTGGGGTTGGGGCTCACAGTTTTGTGGCTTGTTCACACCATGGGGGTTATTTACTAAAAAAGGACCATGGGTTGCAGGAAAGAAATTTACCCGATTTTCCCCATCAACACAGACGAATCCCTCCTGCCGAGCAATTGTCTTCTTCTGGGGCGGGGGGGGAAAGCTTCCCTCGCCAGGAGAAGACCATGATTATTGCTAGCGGCTATAAAAGCTGCTAATGATATTCGCAAGAGAATCCTGCAGGCTGGTTATAACCAAGTAGGTCGGTTTTTTTTTTTTTTTCTCCCATTTCATAATAAGCATCCTTTTCCTGCAGACATTCCTCTTTTCAATTCCTCATTGTTCGTTTTTGCTCAGAAGTTGCTCTATTTCTTCTCTGTTCTGTTCGCTTCCTGCTTGTCTGATTTTACTGACCACCGTGAAGGGAGCGTTTACTGCGGTGGTCAGTAACGTGCTCACCCCCTTCTGGGAACTACATCTGTGCGGCAGGACGCTCTCTACGTGTTAGAGACTTCAAGGAGGTGTGAATTACTGGGCGTGCCGCAATGCATACTGGGAAATGTAGTTCTTACATGAACGAGAGCCGCAAACCAGGAAGTGAATGAGAACAGAAACTAGAATGCCGGAGGTGATATAGATGAAGGCATTTAATAGGTATTTACTTGTTTTTTAACAGAATCATTACACTATTCTGTCTGTCTACCTTGCAGACATTCATTTTAGGCAAGAAAAATTTTTCCTTTACAACTCCTTTAATCAACTGGGTACATTCAGCCTGCCCATGTATGGCCGACCTGAGAAGCTGATTGGTTTCTATGCATAAGTGAGCCTGACTTTGCACTCTCCAGCTTTATTAAATATATCCCATCAAAGGCTCTTGTGTCCTCTCTGCCCGAAATTTGGACCTCGCTGTGCTAAACTTAATATCTCCTTTTCCTAAACGTATAGGAAGACTGCCGAGTCTTGCTTTTCTATTTATTTTTTAGAGCTGGCTTCATCTCCCCAATGTATAGATCTTTTGCATTCCGCACTGCATGTAAGTATAAGTTACTTCATGTGTGTTGGGTCTTTTGGATGTACAAGCTTCTTTCTCTGTATAATGCTAGGCTTGAAAGACACAGGAATGCAGTGTTTTCTTATGGGATGACTATATTACTCCATGTGTTCTGCTTCTGCCATCTGCTCAAAGGTCTTCTGTTTTTGCTTGACCTTGTGGATGTTTTAAGGAAAGTCCCGACTGAGCCGCTACAAACTTTTAAAGGGGTTGTAAAGGTACAATTTCTTTTTTTTTTTTTTCCTAAATATCTTCCTTTACCTTAGTGCAGTCCTCATTCACTTACCTCATCCTTCCATTTTGCTTTTAAATGTCCTTATTTCTTCTGAGAAATCCTCACTTTCTGTTCTTCTGTCTGTAACTCCACACAGTAATGCAAGGCTTTCTACCTGGTGTGGAGTGTCGTGCTCGCCCCCTCCCTTGGACTACAGGAGAGTCGGGACGCTCTCTACGTTGCAGATAAAGGAGCTGTGTGTTAGTGGGCGTCCTGACTCTCCTTGCATGCAAGGCTTATCTGTAGTTGAGCTGCACGATTATTCATCAAGAACCGTTGGAGCAATTTATTTTTCCGTTGTGGTCGTGACAAAGTGTTTCCCGATCTTTCTATGCAGAGCATTCTCTCTGCTCTGCTGAAGCCACAGCTGTAAAATCTGGGCAGTGTGCCAAGTGTCAGCACATTCTTTATCGGTGGCACTTTAAGTCTAAACCTTGTAACAATTTGTCTTTTACATCAAAGGAATACACTTCTGTGTGTAAATTTAGGAAAGTTTAACCACTTGAACACCAAAACTTTTTTTTTTTTTTTTTACATTTGTTGGTTTCATGTTTTAAAATCCATTTTTTTTCTTCTAGAAAATGACTTGGGACCCCCAAACATATATTATATAATTTTTTTTTTTTTTTTTTTTTGTAGAGACCCTAGAGAATAACATTGGTTGTTGCAAAATTTTATGTTGCGCTGTATTTGCCCAGCTGTCTTTCAAATGCAATTTTTTGGGGGTAAATATTACTTTTATTTAATAATAATAATAATAATAATAATAATAATAAAAAAAAAAATAACCAGTAAAGTTAGCCCAAGTGTGTTTGTATAATGTGAAAGGGATTCTTGATCGTGATTTGTATTCTAAGCAAAAAAATCGCGATTCTCATTTTGGCCAGAATTGTGCAACTCTAACCTGTAGCATAAAGTGGCTGTAAAGGATTTCCAACCTCTTTAATAGATGGAAAGTTAAAAAATGACTGAAGGTCCACTTTAAATATCGTGGACTGTCTACTTTGCAGAAAGGTGTAATTTGGTGGGTATTTCTACTGACCTGGTATTTTGGGGTCATTAGTACATCAGGATGGATTTGAGTTTCAAATGTATATAAACCATAGTTTGTGGATTCAAGAACTTTCCTGCAGACTAAATATACAGTGATTTGGGTTATTTTTTTACCAAAGTAAAATACACTTGCAAAAATTGCTCCCCGTTGGGATGATATTCCTACTTTTTGTCTCGGGGACACAACAAGAAGGGAAAACCTAGAGCAGGGATCTTCAAACTACGGCCCTCCAGCTGTTGCGGAACTACACCTCCCATGAGGCATTGTTAAAATCTGACATTCACAGACCTGACTAGGCATGAT
This sequence comes from Rana temporaria, assembly GCF_905171775.1. Classification (NCBI taxonomy): domain Eukaryota; kingdom Metazoa; phylum Chordata; class Amphibia; order Anura; family Ranidae; genus Rana; species Rana temporaria. Next base: position 63,036,915 of record NC_053493.1, on the reverse strand, counting down.
GGGAATTGTAGTTCCTGAACAACTGGAGGGCCGTAGTTTGATGACATCTGACCTAGAGAGACAAGTATAGATTGAAATAGGAACCTGACAGAGGTTGTAACACCTCTAATTCACAATCTTTCTTTGGTTGGCCAATAAATTGTATTACCCTAAATCCAAACTTCTACTTTTAACAGTGGCTAACACAGTACACATGGCTTGTTGCTCTCTTTTTAACCACTTCCCGACCTCCTCATGTACATATACGTCAGCAGAATGGCACGGACAGGCACATGTACGTACCTGTACGTCCTCTGCTAGACGTGGGTGGGGGGTCCGATCGGGACCCCCCCCCCCCCCCCCCGGTACATGCGGAGGTCGGGTCCGCTCGGGGAGCGATCCGGGACGACGGCGCGGCTATTTGTTTTTAGCCGCTCCGTCGCGATCGCTCCCCGGAGCTGAAGAACGGGGAGAGCCGTGTGTAAACACGGCTTCCCCGTGCTTCACTGTGGCGGCGCATCGATCGGGTGATCCCCTTTATAGGGGAGATCCGATCGATGATGTCATTCCTACAGCCACACCCCCCTACACTAGTAAACACACACACACAGTGATCCCTAAATGTTACAGCGCCCCCTGTGTTTAACTCCCAAACTGCAACTGTCATTTTCACAATAAAGAAATTTAAATGCATTTTTTGCTGTGAAAATGACAATGGTCCCAAAAATGTGTCAAAATTGTCAAGTGTCCGCCATAATGTCGCAGTCACGAAAAAAATCGCTAATCGCCGCCATTAGTAGTAAAAAAAAATAAAAAAAATAAAAATGCAAAAAAACTATCCCCTATTTTGTAAACGCTATAAATTTTGCGCAAACCAACCGATAAACGATTATTGCGATTTTTTTTTTTTTTTTACCAAAAATAGGTACAAGAATACGTATCGGCCTAAACTGAGGAAAAAAAAATTATATATGTTTTTGGGGGATATTTATAACGGCAAAAAGTAAAAAATATTGCTTTTTTTTCAAAATTGTCGCTCTATTTTTGTTTATAGCGCAAAAAATTAAAAACCGCAGAGGTGATCAAATACCACCAAAATAAAGCTCTATTTGTGGGGAAAAAAGGACGCCAATTTTGTTTGGGAGCCACGTCGCACGACCGCACAATTGTCTGTTAAAGCGACGCAGTCCCGAACTGTAAAAACCCCTTGGGTCTTTAGGCAGCAATATGGTCCGGGGCTTAAGTGGTTAAAAAACATAAAAAAAATGTCAAGTTAGGATTTTTACAGATTGAAATTTAGAAATATATACTTATTGCATTTTTTTTTTTTCTCGCAGACATCATTAAAAAATGGTAAAATGTTGGTAATATTTACAACACCATCACATGAAATGATGTAGCCTTCCTTCTTTCATTGACATCTCCTCCTTCTTGCATACATGGCTTCCCTGTCTGGTAATAGAGCTTCTATTTTTACTTGTAGTCGCTGCTGAAGTCTGGATGATGGCCAGTAGCAGAACATATCCTGTTCATAGGACACCAAAAGGAACCGTACCATTCCTCGGGTGAACCTGTGTTCCCTTCAACTTTCCTAAACTCAAGATCATTTTTTTAAAAGCCACCTTCCTGTCTGCATAGTCCAATACGTTGTAAGTCTGGGGGGGTGTTACATTGCTAATCACTCCTTCCATTCCTGTTGAAAGACATGCTTGTATTGCTGCTTCCCATGGCTCACTATTGTTAGTGAGCAGTGGTGTCACTAGGGTTGGTGTCACCTGGTGCGGTAAAACATGGTGTCATTTCCCCCCCTTCGTTTTCGTACCAGCGTTGGAGCTTGTTGGCTCATGTTGTGGCAGTCAACCACTGCCTAACCTTCTATCCTCTACCCCTAATACTGCCTGCAGTGGCAGTATTACGACTCGAGGATCGCAGGTTATGCAATTCCTAATGGCTCAGTCCCTAGGATCAGTAAAGGATAATGACTGACAGGCCCTCTTACCAGACCCAGTGAAACTGCAGCAGTGATCCCTCCTCCAGAATGTTTGCTCACTATGTGTGCCCGGGGCCACTCTGGTCAGTAGTGTAGCATGTCTGTATCCTGGCAGTGGCTCGGTGTATTTCTTTTTCTGGTGGCGCCGGTTAGCAGTGTCTTCTTTCTTTCTTGCTGCTTTCTTGCTTTCTTGCTTTCTTGCTTTCTTTCTTTCTCCCCTCCGCTGTGGCCAATAGGAAGCGAAATGGAGCAGGCAAGAAGCTGGGCGGCAATCCTAATGAGAGAGCCGTTCTATCTTCTGCTGACAGGAGAAAGGGGGGAAACATTCTGACAGCCCGCCTCTCCCCTGTCACACCACTGCCGCCTAACTTCTGCTGAGCTGCAGCCTGCTGGTGCTGTCAGCGCTACACTGATTGGGGGGGGGGGGGGGGCTTTGACAGCACCTGCTACGACTGCCCCCCCATAGCAACGCCACTGTTAGTGAGGCTGTCCACGAGGATCTACCAGTAGAAAACAAAAGGAGGAAATGGGTACTATCTCACCATTCACACTTGTGTCACTTGCCATAAGACTGTGTACCCCATATTTTCCAATGATGACCATTCATATATGTGTGACTTAATGTCGTAGGGACTTCAAAGTAGTTTATGCACTATTTTGGTCTGAATTTAAAGTAACTTGAGGGCAATTAACTTCAATGTTAACCCTCAAAGGTTGCATGCAAGTCTTGCCTGAATGTTTTCCATGCAACAGTGGGTCCAACTCTGCAGAGGGACAAAAAGCCACATCCAAGTCGTACCCATCCAAAACTGAACTCCAAAGTCTCACTTGACTCACTTGACTTTAACGTTGTAAAAGTGTGAATGGAGACTTGGAGTGTTACTAAACCCACAACAATAATGTCTGTATATGTAGTAAAGCATGCTTGTTTACTCACTGTGGAACCTAAGGGGTTAATACTCTGCATTGTGTAAAAAGGCTGTTTGATCCTGTCTTCTCTGTTCCTCCGCTTCTTCCACTGTCCCCAAACCATATCCTGATAGTACAGAGGCTAGGGGACAAGCTGCACATGCTCAAGTTAGTGTGTTTCTAGAGTTTTTTTTTTTTTTTTTTCTTGGGAGAGTGCATGTGATCCACACAGGGCCAATCGGCACTGTCCAGACAATAGGGTCAGGGGTCCTGCAGCCTCATAGGACAATCCTAGGAGAATGAAAACTTCTACAAGCTTTACTCAGACACTGATCTAAGTCTCAAGACTGCTATATACTGCTGATTGTTTTTTTGTATTTTTGTGTACTGTGGGGGACCAGATATAGTGAATGCAGGGTCCTGGGTTTAGTAACACTTTAAGGCATATTTGTTGGTCTATCATTGCAAAAAACTGACAGTTGGTGCTTTAAAAAAATAAAGAAAACGTCTCCTCGCTGATTTGGGCACCCACATGTGCGGGGAATGAGTGCAGAAGAGTCAGTATAGTCAGATGTTACACCCCATCTTCATTGCGGAGTAGTTGGAAGCTGCATGAAGATTTGGCTGAATTTATATGTGCAATACGAACCTGGAGAATTACTTCCCTGTTCAAGGCGCAATGTTGTCACTTCTTTTGTTCAGTATAATAAGGACTGCATGAGGTAGTAATTATTATGCCTGGGTATGGCTGATAAACGGGACCTGTCCCAACCATCCTACAGATCTCTTCCTAGGTTGTGTAGGAGGACTACTAGTAGTTAATGGCATAATCTTGGTTGTTGGTGAGTTCAAAATAAATTAGTTGCCTTCCTTTCTACCTGGCTGGAGACGGGGATGTGTTTTTTCATTTTCTCAGCTCTGATTTTTTTTTTTTTTTTTTTTTCTCTTACGAATTTAAACACAACCCAGACATTTCTGTCATTTCACTTAGACTAGAGCTGCATGCTGAGGTACATTACGAAGAGCACTAGAAACTGATCTCTACCAGAAGCAAATAACAGGTGGAATCAGTAGCTCCACATGGAGTCAATTAAACAGGTAATATGTAGTAGTTCAATAATTTCCTATATACCCACGCTGTATACAATAAACGTGCTAAAAACATTGAAATAGTGAACGATGAAAACTATGATAAAATTGTGTAACGTAAATATTCTTTAAGGTGGCTGTTGCAAAAGTCAACCCCTTCAGACGTAACAGTTCACAGCGGAAGAGAAAGGCGCCTCTAGGTGCAGTACTTAAAAGATTTATTGCAGGCTTAATGGGATTAAACACATACATCAGGGGTTGACAAATTTGCTTGGAATCTAGGAGCCAGCTAAAAAAGTTAGGAGCCAGAAAACGCACCCTGTCACGCCGAGCTTGCGTGCAGAAGCGAACACATACGTGAGTAGCGCCCGCATATGTAAACGGTATTCAAACCACACGTGAGGTATCGCCGCGATCGGTAGAGCGAGAGCAATAATTCTAGTTCTGGACCTCCTCTGTAACTCAAAACATTCAACCTGTAGATTTTTTTTCAACGGCACAGATGGAGATTTTAAAGGGTTAAAGTTTGTCACCATACCACGTTCCCTCCCTGCCCCTCTTTGGCTTCCCCCAGCACACTCCTCTATCTTTTCTGTGTCTTGGAGCTGCATACCTCCAGCGTCTCTTTCTTTCCCTTTTCTTTTCTTTTCTTTTCTTTTCTTTTCTTTTCCTTTCTTTCCTTTCTTTCCTTCTTTCGAGTCGGAATTGCATACAGACGAGCAGATTTTCCGTTGGGATCTTTTTTCCGTCAAAAAAATAGAGAACCTGCTCTCAGTTATTTGGGGTAAATTCCGACAGCAAAAGTCCGACGGAGCGCATATACACGGGTGGAATTTCTGACCAAAAGCTCAGACTTTTCTTGTTGGAATTTTTCGATTATGTGTACGCGGCATAACTCTTTCCTTTATGACCCTCCCAGAGCTGCTTCTTCTCTACAAAGTTCTGCCTTCAGTGCCATCTCTCCACTGCTAAGGACCAGATGCCCAGTCTTACCAGAGCGCCCTCATCGCTCCCTCCTTTCCACAGTTTCACAGCGCTGCCCTTCCTTAAGTTAATTATGTAATGCACTTTATGACTATAACTAGGGTTGTCCCGATACGGATACTGGTATCGGGACCGATACCAAGCATTTGCCCTGAGTACTTGCACTCGGGCAAATGCTCCCGATGCTTCACCCAATACTACTGTCAGGGGTGATCGGTGCATGGGGAAGTTACAGGCACCAATCACCGCTATATAGTGTATTCCCGCCGTGTATTCCTCCGTGTATCCCGCCATGTTTCTCTCCCCTTCCGTGCTCCTCCTCCACCCCCTGGAACTGTCAGGGTGGAGAGCGGGGTAGGAGCCGGTAAATCCAGCTCCTTACTGCTCCGAATGGACAGAGTCAGTGATCACTGACTCAGTCCATTCACATAACTGAAACATCGTAAACTGTGATTACAATGTTTCAGTTTATGAATAAAGAGAAGACGCTGTCTTCACTCCATTCATTTTCAGCGCAGCTGAGGCTGCTGAGAAAGGGACTGGGGAACATGTGTCCCTAGTCCCTTTCTCTGTCTCAAAGGGGAGATGTCACAGGTCTGTTAAGACCCATGATATCTCACCAAAGCCACCCAACAGGGCTGAAAAAAATAAAAATAAAGAATAATAATAAAAAAAAATGATTGTAGAAAATAATGAATAAAATAAAAGAAAAAACACACTGACACAGTCCACACCACCCCCCCCCCCCTTAAAAAGAAGAAAGCATTATAAATAAAAAAATAAATTGTAAAAAAAAATATTGTAAAAAATTAAAAACAAATTGTTAATGTGCAGTTTTAGTAATAAAGAGCAAACATAAAGACATTTTTCACGGTGCAGGAATCGGTGCTGTGCTCCCCTCCTGTGTTTCCTTACTCACCAATGTCACCAGAGTGAGGTCAGCGGACTGAAGCCCACTGTCGGCTGAATCTGGGTGACAGGAGTGCAGATCTAACTCTGTGATCATGTCAAACGGATCTCCCCCCCCCCCCCCCCCCCAAAAAAAAAAATTCCCTTCCTAGCACAATTACCCCTCCCCCTCTAACATAGTCAATTGGATTCATGTTGTGATTTTATTTAATAAGTGTTGCATTTACTCAAACACTTGTAGGAAAAAATTACAGATTCCTCCTATGGATGGGATACCTCCCAAAGCTTAATAGTCGCTATACAAAAAAGATCACTGAACATTTGTAGTTCAGTGTGTGTCTTCTGTGTTCCAGGGTTTTTCTGGTCATGTGATCAGGAGTATCACTACGGTGGCTCGTCTAGTCCAAAAGTGCAGACTTATCCTGGCAGGGCCAGAGGAAGATGTCGGTGCGGGAATACCACTCGCATGGTATGCATTAGTGGAGCGCAGGGTTTGTCCGGTGCAGCCTTTTGTTGATGCATTTCGTGCACTAGATCGTGCACTTCAAAACATTCAACGCTGGTCTGCATTGTCATTTTAAAGGGACAGGTGTCCAATCGGTGTGCATTGCGTCAAATTTCAATTGAGGTCCATCTTGTAGTGACAAAGTATATTGCATATGTTAAGAAAAAAAAGTGGTAGAAAATAGAACGTGAGTAAATGGATATTGCAGCAAAATGTAATTCTATATTGTTGTAATTCTATATTGTTGAGTTTTCACTCTATACAGTTGTCAGTGAGGCTACATAAATATTTTCGTCAAGTACTTTAAATTTAACATGTATTAAACAATAATTTTATTTAAGAGTATGCGTGTGTTTTTATTTTTAGTGTGTGTGTGTGTGTGTGTGTGTGTGTGTGTGTGTGTGTGTGTGTGTGTGTGTATTTAAATTAATACTGATAGATTGGCCCCTCTCCCTGAACCGTTGATATAATGTATCCGATTCACGTCTGTAGTCTTCTTTGGTGGAAACGGTCCTTCGTGTCTTCAGTAACTGTCCCTCCGGGATGCCCCAGACGTCAAGTGATCTTGGGTGGTGGCTATTTGTGGCTAGAGAAGAGTATTGGCTGCTGTGGTTTACTTTGTATGTATGGGTCAATAGCCTACAATTGTCTAATGTGATAGATTCAAGAAGAAAATATCATAGGGGTCAGCCACAAATGTGAGATGTATGTTATGGGAATTTTTACCCAGTTCATCCATGAAGGCCGTTGGCTCGGCCATGAAGCCGTCCCATACCATCAGGATGTCGTCAATCTATGTTAGCTAGGTCTGGGCTTGGCCAAGGTACATTGACGACCCATAGACCACCTCCTCCTCCCACCAGCCAAGATGGAGGCAGGCGTAAGCAGATGCCCATGGTGCACCCATGGAGGTGCCAAGTAATTGTTGATAACTGTTCCCAAGAAACTGGAAATAGTTGTGTTTGAGTGCTAGGTCCAAGAGTTCAATTATGAACTCATTTTGAGCCCCCATAGTAGGATATTTATTCTCCAAATGAAGCACCACTAGAATACCCCTTTCCTGTGGTATGGACGTGCATAATGCTTCTATACATCTATTCCAACCAGGAGAACATTCCCGTTTGAAGACCAAATCCTTAATTTTATTAAGCATGTCTCCAGTGTCTCGAACATATGAAGGTAAAGAAATCACAAGATATTATATAATATATATATATATATAATTGCGACCTTTTCAAGTGGGCTTCTAATTGCTGAGACAATTGGCCATCACGGGGTGTTCTCCTGGTTTTTGTGAATTTTGGCAATGATATAGAATGTTGGGGTATTAAAGTCGACGACCTTCAGATAGGTAAACATTTTTGGTAATAAGATCTGCTTCTAATGCCCAGGATAGCTTGTCATTAATGAGGGCCACAAGCGATTTAAAAGGATTATGGTTGAGTTTGCTGTAGGTACACTTGTCAAACGGCAGACAGCGTACCTCCTTTTCATACTCATCAGCTGACAGTAGGACAACATTGCCCCCTTTGTCACTTGGTTTAATCACTAGCTGTTCTGCATTTTGGAGTTCAGTTGAGGCTTAAAGTTCCTCTGGCTTGAGATTATCACTGCTTCGTACTGTCCAGTTGACCTTTTGGAGGTCTTCCTGTACCATGTCCAGAAATACACCAAGCCACTTCTTTTTTCTGAACTTGGGCATAGATGTTGATCTTATTTTTAGATTAGGGTTCCTTCTTGAGGGGGAGATATTAATTGGTTCAACATCCTAGAGGTATTTCTCCCTCTTCTAACAAGGTTTCCAAAGTATCTAGAGCCTTTGTCGGCCAAATAATCTTTAGAAATGGAGTGATTCACAGATGGTTTACCTGAGTGTAAAAGTTTATAATAAACCTTTCTCAGGAATATACAAAGGTCCTTATATATTTCAAAGTGCTCCATTCTTGAGATGGGAGAGAAGGCTAATCCTCTACCGAGGAGTTTAAGATGTCTATCCTTTATCTCAAATTCAGAGATGTTAATAACATTCATATCTCCAGAAGGGATAGTCGTTGATATAACACTATCTAGTGGGAGTTTCCATTTTTTCCTTTTTCTTTTCCTCCTTCTATTGTATCTGCTTTACCTCCTTTTTAGTATACCCCTGGGTTGTACTAGTTCCTCCTGGCCCAGGTGTTCCTTCTCTTAAAAAAAAAAATAAAAAAAAAATGACCGAATGATGCGATTCGTCCTCACTACCTGATACCTGGCTGCCTCTTGTATCTGCTTTAGAAGGAACTCTACGTCTCCGGGATCTACTCCTACTGCTCCTAGGGGTGAGGTCAAAGATCTCTCCCCTGGCTCAGTCGTCGAGGTTCCTTTTTTTACATTTTGATTGTTTTGTCAATTTAAGATTTTTAGGGGTTTTATCTTTCCTTTTTTAAGGAGATTGTTTAGTCTATCAAATTCAGGTTTTTCTTTAAATGGCTTAAGTTTGTTGCTACTCTCAGTAATCTTAGTTTGTATTGTTAGTAGTTGTTCCTTCTACTTCTCAACAATGAGTTTCGTAATTTGTAGACCATGGTCAATACATTGTTGCTGCCATTTCTCAAGAAATCTCTGTGTAGAGCGATGGCCGGAACTACTCGTTCCCTGAGACCACGGATAATAATTTTATTACTAATGTAGGATACAAGTGACAGAATATCCCACTTTCGATTCAGGGATCTAATAATGAGTTTCTTATGCTCCCTAAACAGGGGTTTAACATCACTTGGTTCCTGTGCCCTAGTGCCAGCTGTTTCTAAATTGAATGTAGCTTTAATCTCATCATCAAACTCATCACCAATCACTGGGACGACTACCACACTTTTACTATTGTCATAAATATGAGTAATTGGCGTACAGTGATTACTTTGCACAAAAGTTATAGCATCTACAAAATAGGGGATTAATTTATGGCATTTTATTTATTTTTTGGCTCCTGTGACTTTTTATAATTTTTTTGTATTAATTTTGATTTTATTCTACTTATTTTTACAGGTTTTAACATTGAAACCCCACCATGTCATTGAAGCCACGAGTCGTGGATTTTGATGAAACATGGAACAAACTTTTAACGACAATCAACGCCGTTGTCAAGCTGGATTACGTTGAAAGAGCGACGTGGAATGACAGATTCTCGTATCCTTTTTCAAGATGTGGATTGGTACTGATCTAAGTTGTGGTGTTTTATCTGGTTTTATCTATTCAGCATTTTTAACCACTAGAAGGACTGAAAATAGAAAAAAAAATAGGATTTTATCAATGACAACCAACTGGGTGTTTCTTTCAGAATTGTGTTCTGGGTAGGAATAGAGGAAGCGGCATGGGGAATACAGGAATTATTTTCAGGCTTGTTTTCTGAACTGAATCTATGGTTTCTGGTGCCCTTGCATGCCCTCATTGGAAGTCCATGGTAATTTGAAGATGTACAGAAGAAAACCATTGAATGGTCATCATCTTTTAAAAGTGGAATTCCACTCGGTCCAGCATCTGCGATGCGGTATGGTCCAACAGGAATGTGCTTCAGCTCCTCCTAGCTTAGCTTTGGCTTGGAGGACGGAAGGACTGTAAGAGTGCCTCCCAATTGCTCCATAGAAACATCTTTTACAAATTTTACTCATATCAGTTTGCTTTGGTTTAACTGACCGAAATGGAGTTAATTGAAAGCGAGCCTTGTCTTCCACATATTTATACTTTAGCAACTGGTTAACTGGCCATACACTGGAGTGGAGTGGTTCTCAATCTGTCCTCAAGTACCCCCAACAGGCCTTGTTTGAGGGTTTTCCTTTATCTTGCACATGTGCTTTAAGTCCGAGTCAATGGCTTGGTATTTTGGACAGAGAATTTCCCAAAACATGGCCTGTTGAGGGTACTTGAGGACAGGGTTGAGAACCACTGGCCTAAGGTAACCAGGCACTTGACCATAATGCCTCTGGTCACATAATTTTAGAGGAAGGGAGATCAGAGTTCAGTCTGCGTCCCTGACTAATCATCTCCACCTGAAGATGCTCCTCCCAGCCCCTTTAGTTTATGATCACACGACTAATTGCACAAACATTCAGCTATATCCATGTTTCTCAATTCAAGTCCTCAAGGTGCACAAACAGGTCATGTTTTCTGGCTTTCCATTATTTTTGCACAGGTGATTTGATCAGTTTCACTGCCTTAGTATTTACCACAGCAGTTTCATCTGAGGGAAATCCTGAAAACATGACCTGTTGGAGCGTCTTGAGTCCTGGAATTGAGAAACACTGAGCTATATGAATGGCCATCTTGGGTTCTGAGAGCAGTGTTTAATGCAACAATATAAAGTATTAGAGGGATTTTTGCCTTTAGCCGGGTGGTAAAGATTAGTTTGATGAAAAAACATTGGGGGCCAGATTCAGGTACAAATGCGGCGGCGTAACGTATCCCCTTTACGTTGATTCACCAAGCACTTGCGTGTAAACTTACAGTGGTGTAACGTAAAGCCATCTGGTGCAAGCCCGCCTAATTCAAATGGAGCGTGTACTATTTAAATTAGGCACGTTCACGCGCCGAACGTTCTGCGCATGCTCCGTGTGAGAATTTCCCGACGTGCTTTGCGCGAAAATACGGCGCCCCGACGTTTTTTTTGAACGGCGACGTGCGTTACGTCGTTTCGTATTCCTGGACGTCTTGCGCAAAAAAAAAAAATTTTAAATTCGACGCGGGAACGACGGCCATACTTTAACATGGCTGTTCTAAATATAAGCCATGAAAAAGCAGGCCTGAGTTTGCGACGGTAAAAACCGACTAGCGACGACGTAAGAGATTGCGACGACCGCGTGTATCTTCGTGGATCGCCGTAATCAGCTAATTTGCAAACGACGCAAACTCCACCCAGCGGCCGCCGGAAAATTACACCTAGGATCCGAAGGCGTACGAAGCTGTAAGCCTGTCGGCTCTTAGCCAAAAGCCGTCATATCTTTTTTGTGAATTACAAATTAAGATACGACGCGGCAAATTTGAAAATACGCCGGAGTATCAGTAGATACTCCGGCGTACTTTTTCTGTGAATCTGGCCCTAAATGTTTACCTTTTTTGAGATGTTAATTCCTCCAGTCTGTTTTGTAGTAAATTTGTAATTTCTTACCAAACATAACGCTATGAACAAAGAAGATGGAGATAGATGCTATGGGGGTTATTTACGAAAGGCAAATCCACTTTTCACTACAAGTGCAAAGTGTACTTGAAATTGCACTGAAATTTCACTTGGAAATGCAGTCGCTGTAGATCCGAGGGGGGCATGCAAGGAAAATAAAAAAACAGCATTTTTTTAGCTTGCACATGATTGAATAATAAAATCGACAGAGTTTCCCCTCATTTCAGACCTACCTCTCAGATTTACAGCGACTGCACTTCCAAGTGCACTTTGCACTTGTAGTTTGCACTTGTAGTGCAAAGTGGATTTGCCTTTCGTAAATAACCCCCTATATCTGACTCTTCCTGTGACGAAGGGTTTGGTGGTTGTTGAAAGACTTGTATTAGTGGCCTATTTTATAGTCTTGTGTATAATCTCTGTATTGCTTAGCATCACTTGTCGATTAGGCTGAGGGGGTTAGTGTAGTTCTAGACCAGGGATGTTCACCCTTTTGACCTTTCTGGGCAACATTGGAATAAGAGGAATTGTCTTGGCCATGACATAAAATACACTAACAATAAAGGTGGGTACACAGTAGAGGTGCACGATTCTGGCCAAAATGAGAATCGCGTTTTTTTGCTTAGCATAAAGATCACGATTCTCGCAGCGTAACGTCTTTCACATTTATACCAGAAAATGGGGCTAACTTTACATTTTTTTTTGTGTGTGTTGTTTTTCATTAAAGTGTACCCCCCCCCCCCAAAAAAAAAATGCATTTGAAAGAACCCTGTGCACATACAGTGTGACATAAAATATTGCAACAACTGCTATTTTATTCTCTCGGGTCTCTGCAGTTCTAAGTAATTGTTATAGCAAAAAAATGATTTTTAACTTGAAACCAACAAGTGTTGAAAAACATAACTTTTCAATGTTTATAGTTGGTGAAACTTGGCAGACTGCCTGTTTTTGACAGCTGTCGGCTAGAGAACTCTCTACATAGAACCGGGAAAATGCTTTCGTAAGATTGCGATCTCGATTCCTAACGATTAATTGTGCAGCTCTAGTACACATGATCCTGAATATCTGCTGGTTCAGCAGTAACTGACCAACATTCAGTACCTGTGTGCACCTGCCTGTCTGATGGAAGCTTTTGTCGAGCGGCCATGCTGGAAAGCCAGCAGCCAATCAGCACTGGCCGACAACGACTGCCAGCGTTAATCAGTGTGTTTTGGTGGGGATGGAGGCAGAACACAGTAGCACAGCGGGGAATTTTGCTGCACTAACATCGCTTGTGTTCGTATATCAATCTCCTAATTTTTATTTTTTGTTCAGCCCGCTGGATTGAACAAACAAAAAAAAAATGAATAAATAAACCAGTGCTTTTACCCAGCTTAACCACTTCCATACAAGGCCAATTCTGGCACTCCTCTCCTACATGTAAAAATCCTCTCTGTTTTTTTGCTAGAAAATTACTCCAGAACCCCCAAATATTGTATATGTTTTTTTGCATGGGCAGGCCTGTTGAAGCACTGAAGGGGGTACGTCCCCTCCCGCCACCTGTAAAAACAATCGGGCAGCTGAATAGCCCGCTATAATTGTTTTTATGGTGCAGGGAATCGCTGGCAGAAAAAAAGATCTGATGCTGCAGGCATCATTCAGTTTTAACGACGAAGTCCAGGACGTCATATGACGTCTAGCAGGCGGTAAGTGGTTGTAAACCCTTGCATATGCCCGGTGATGGAGATGAAACCATAAGTTGGACCTGTATCTGCAGCCTCCTCTTCTAGACAGGAGGGGTGGGAGCTGCTGAAGTTACACTCTGCAGAGCTCAGTGAGGAGAGCTGATTGGAGGGAAGGGACACACCCCTCTCCATACAGCACACATGAATGGAGCCGAGACTGTCAATCAGCTGGAGCACCCTCCCTGTCACCGTTTTTCTCTTGTTTTCTGGAAAACTTGTCGAGATTCATGCTGATAGCAGAGGTATGAAGTGGCAGTGATACTTTGTGCTCTGGATTGAGACAAATACACACTATAGGGGGGTATATGCTTTGCTCATATTTCATGTCTGAGGTTTACAACCACTTTAAGCATAGCTGATGAGCAGAAAAAGTCAGGCAGATCACAAGTCAACGATCTGATTTCAAGTACGTGCTGTGAGTGTGTGTGTGCGTGCAGCCCTCCCCATCGCCCCCCTAGATCCAGCCATGTGACATTTACTTGCCTGGAGCTAGCCAGGAGTCCTTGCATTCACTGCTGCCAGTGCTATTGTACACAGGGCAGACGTGCCTAGCTTGTTGTCGGTGTCTGCTGCCACGGTAGCAAACACGGCTAACCTTCAGACACAAATGGGCCTGGCTTGTCTGTACCGGGCGACATGGCTTCTATACTTGCATGGAATCTCTCCAGACGTTCCCAGGCTGCATGCTTGACACTCTTGGGCTGCATGAAAGCCACAGGTTAGGCACCCCTGTTCTAGACAAACCACTAAATACACAGTTTTAAATGCATTACATTTACTTTTTTACCTGTCAAAGAATTTTTAATTTTGGTCAACCATTGTGATCATCACTGCTTTCTAGATCATGAGGAGGCTAGAGGCGGAAAGGTAACATTGGAGGCAGAACCTGGAAAATAATAGGTAGATTCAAAGAGATTGGACTAACTTTAGGGCGGCCTAGCCTGTTTAGGCTACACCGCCGTAAATTAACTAGATTAGTAGTGATTCTCAATCTACTTACCTGCTAATCTACGGCAGCGTAGCCTCAAACGAGCGGGCGTAAGGGCGCCTAATTCAAATGACTTGGAGGGGGGGCGTGTATCCTGGTAATGAGGCTTGACCTCACGTTTTTGACGTTTTTTTACACTGCGCATGCGCCGGCCAACTACATTTCCCAGTGGGCATTGCGGCTAAGTACGCCGTACGGGCCTATTGATTTCGACGTGGACGTAAACGAGGTAAATCCCGATTCGCGGACGACTTGCGCAAACGACGTTAAAATTTCGAATTTCGCAGCGGGAACGGCGGCCATACTTAACATTGGCTAGGTCACTAGAGCATAGCTCTAACTTTAGGCGGTCTATCTTTTACGGAAACGACGTAATTCGACTGCGGCGGCCGCGCGTACGGTCATCGGCGTACAAGCTCATTTACATAATCTACGCCAGTCGCAATGGAAGCGCCACCTAGCGGTCAGCCAAAACTTTGCAATCTAAGATAGGACGGCGCAAGCCGTCCTATCTTAGATATGTTTAAGTGTATCTCTGTTAGAGAATACACTTAAACATAGGTCGGTCCAGATTCAGAGTTAGGTCGGCTTATCTGTAGATAAGCCGGCCTAACTCTTTCTGAATCTACCTATAAATGTCTGTTATTAACCATTATCTGTCTAGCCGCACAAGGTAGAAAGGTTTTTACATCACAACTGTAATTTAGCACCCTAGAATAGCGCTGTCAATGCCAGCAAACCTATGTGCAATCTAGGGGTGACTACACACACCTTCTGGCTGAACGAAAAAATATAACGGATTCCTCTATCCACGGTGAGCGGCTCAGATGAGCGCATCTCCTGCTGCAGCAATTTGTATTCTGGCAGCCGGTGCTTGTGGGTGTCAGAATACCCAAACAATGGAGGGTGCCAACAGTTTCAGCAGAAAAATACGTTTCAGCCAATGCGTCAAACCAATTGAAATGTAATCAATGTATGGCCATCTTTAAAGTGTATCTAAACAGAAAAATATATAGCACACTACTAGTGTATTGCTATTTGTTTATTTTTTAACACGCTTCCTGTCCTTAGCTTTGTCATTCCTTCACTGTACCCAAGGAGGGAACCATGGTTGTCACCCTAGGCTGCTCTCCTAATATGGACTGCAAAAATGTTCGTATCTTCATTTCCATTACATGGGGGGCAGGGCAATTGGTAAGTTAAAACTGATAGCCAGGATGACAGGAAAGGACACTGCGTTTGTGGCAAGATCAATGCATATTTTGTATTTGCTGAAAATATACTTGGCTTGAAAAAATTAAATTAACACAGCTGTCACATCTAAGGACTGTAAGCTGCAATATATTGTTTTTTTTTTTTTTTTTAGCTTTTTAAAGTGTTCCTAAACTCAGTACCCTGCATTCACTATACAGTATCTGGTCTCCCACAGTACACAAAACATGGAAATGCAGTTACCGTATAAGCCGAGGCATCTAATTTTTCCACAAAAAATGGGAAAACGTATTGACTCGAGTATAAGCCTAGGATGGGAAATGCAACAGCTACTGTAAGTGGAAAAGATGGTCAACATCGGTTCGTTTTTCTAGCACCGATCGCTGTATCAATGACAATGGTTCCAAAATGGTGTCAAGTGTCCGATGTGTCCGCCATAATGTCGCAGTCACAATAAAAATCGCTGATCGCCACCATTACTAGTGTAAAAAAAGCCATTAAAACTATCCCCTATCGGCCTAAACTGAGGTAAATTTTATATATATTATATATTTTTTTTTTTGGGGGGGGGGGGGGAATCTTATAGCAAAAAAAATAAATATATATATATATACCATATTTATTGGGGTATAGCGCGCACCCCTAAAGTGGACCCGAAATTCCTGTGGAAAAAATATTTTTGTACTTCCGGTTTTGGTGTCTTGCGCGGCCTCGTCGGGTCCCGCGTCCGTCTGCGGCTTCGGGTGTTCTCTTCGTCGGGTCCGGCGTCTTCCTCCCCGCTCGTTTCCCGCTTTCCCGTGCCGAGTTTGAATACTGCGCCGGCATATACCGAGTGCAGTACACTCGTGTATACTCTCGGGCAGGCTCGGCTACTCTCGCGCTGCCGTCCTGTACTTCAGGATGTCAGCGCGAGAGGAGCCAAGACTGCCTGACTATACACAAGTGTACTGCGCTCGGTATATGCCGGCGCAGTATTCAAACTCTGCGCGAGTATCGGCGTATATCGTGCACCCACGATTTTGCCCTGATTTTCAGGGCAAAAAAGTGCGCGATATACGCCGATAAATACGATTAATAATAATATTATTATTAATAATAATAATAATAATAATAATAATAATAATAATAATAATATTATTATTTTTTTTTTTTTTTGTGCTATAAACAAAAAAATCGATCTATCTAGTTTTTTTTGTTTATAGCACAGAAAATAATAAAAAAAAAAAAACGCAGGGGTGATCAAATACCACCAAGAGAGCTCTATTTGTGGGACAAAAAGGACGTCAATATTGTTTGGGAACCATGTCGCACGACAACACAATTGTCGGTTAAAGCAACGCAGTGCCGAATCGCAAAAAGTGCTCTGGTCTTTGGCCAGCCAAATGTTGCGGGGCTTAGGTGGTTAAATAGAGGGAAATTTAAAATTGGTGTGGTAATCCATAGTCTCTCTAAGAAGAGCACTGATCATTGGTTGTAAAAGGTTTTAGTATCTAGCAACAATCCCGTTATTGCGTTTCCAGGGAGCTCTTTAACCTGTACAGATCACCTTACAAAGTTTTATAGCTCTGATGCTTTTGAATTGAACTAATAAGTGAAAATCGGTTGCTACTATTAGGGAGACTTGAATGGCCTGAAGCAGCCTTGTCACATGGATGTTGCTGTGTATATTTTTGCAGCACCGGAATGTGCTTCAAAAATGTGCTCTTTGGCCCTATGCCAGCTGTTTATTCTCAAAGAATGTGAAGTGTGTTGGTAAAGTGAATGTCGGGTGTAAATTTACCTTTATAGTATGTCTATAGTATGTCCTGCCTCCACCCCCTAACCCCCACCACAAAAATGTAATCACAGGCCATGTGAAAGCTCATTGCTACAATTCCAGGGTCTCCCAGCATTTCAGTATGAGGGTAATATTGTATTATTTACATTTGCAGGCTGAGAAAAAAATAAGAACTTTAAAGTAGGACTAAAGGCAAACTTTTTTTTAATTATTTATTTTTTAGTTTTGAATATAGTGGAGAGGGATTAGAACACCTGTCAGTTTTTTTTATTGCTGTCTGTGCCCCCATTAGGTTGTTGCACCCTCTATTTGTCCTGTTTACCTTTTTATCATTGAAAGTGAAAATCCCACCTTTTTGGGTTGTCATCCGAAAAGTAATAGAGGCAAAATCTTCCAATGGGGACACTAGTTTTTGTGACCTGGGGGTCCCCAAGAAATTATTTAAATTTTCAGGGATTTCCTGTTTGGCTATGGGACATGCAATCTCCGTAATAGACAGATGGCAGAACAGGGGATGACGGGTTATAACCCTCCTATACTCTATCCAAAATGGGGGGGAGTTTTGCCCATAGTTCTACTTTAAGAAAAACAAAGCAGACTTTCCAAATAAACTTGAGCCATTAAAGTGTTAGTAAACCACTGGGGAAAAAAGACAATAAATAAAAAATCTGCCAGACAATAGCATACTAGCACTTTATGAAATGCTTACCTTTTACAATGAAGCCCCCCACCGCAGTGCTTAGTCACCGCTGAGGGGGTTGGCATGTTCCCTCTGCGTTTCTTCTGGGTTCGTGGGCTCCGGCGCTGTGAATGGCCAGAGCTGCAATGACGTTACTCCTGCGCACATGCGCCTTTCGTTCCGGCAAGGAGCTCTGAAGTTCCGGCATGATACGCAGGACCTTCAGAGCGCATGCATCCCTGACGTTGGCGGCTGCATGCAGAGTGAATATAGGAGGTATTCATTTTACCTACTGGTAAGCCCTATTCTAGGCTTACCAGTAGGTAAAAATCACCAAGCGGGCAATACAACCGCTTTAATGTTGAACGTAAATAAATTGTCTGCACCTTTCCCATCAGTTTCCTTTACATTAAGGTCCCCAGAAGTGTCCCCCCTTTTACATTGGAGCTCCCCCATATATTGGTGACCCCATCTGATTCCCCTCTTGCATCAGTTTCCTTATCAGAACCCTCATATGCATCAGAGACCACCTTGGGTCACAGCCCCCCCCCCATACATCGGGGTCCCCATCAGATTCCCCCTACCTTCGTAATTGGGCTTACAGAACAGTGAAGCAACAGTATAAAAGCTGAGAGGCAAAGCAGGTCAGGAGGGAGAAAGTTCTGTTCTTCTGTGACTGCTGCGGAAAGCACAACATTGGTTGTTAGGATGCTGGCAGTCCTAGCAACCAAGGACACAGTGCAGCAGTGGAAACTTGCACTGCAGAGACTGTGCACATCGGCGGCGGGCTGGATAGAATCATGCAGTGAGGCGCATGTGGTCCAAGGTGCTGTAGTTTGGAGACTGATGCTGTAAATCATGGGATTGTCATCCATTCAGTTAATTTATAACGCAGTGGCATGGCCTAACTGGTCATACCAAAGAAAATTGTGCGCAATTGCTGCGTTAGGACTCTGAAGGAAGCAAAGCCCCATTTATTCTGATTTATAAAGTACAAGGCAGAGGAAGTATAATTGTTGCAGGAGTTTGACAGGTCATGTGACTATGTGGAGCATGGGGCCCCCTTTTTTATCTTTTGTCAAGTACAAGGATTTTTTGGCATCAGAGGAAGTCCTGTGAAATGGCCTTGGGGGTCCTCTTTACTTTTAATTTAGAAATAATCTTAACATCTTTGGATGGTTTTGAACCTGATTCACTATCCAGTTGTTTGTCCTACAATGTGCCAGGGAGCCTTCATTCATGTGAGTTATGACCTTTTCTAATTTAGTTGGTAATGGAACTCTGGTGAGCCCTTTATACATTCACTTTTTTGTTGAGGGCCCATTGCACTGGTGGTGGATGCACTGATTAATTTGACCTTTCAGTGAAGAATATAATATGTTTTTTTGTATTTTTAATTTAACCCCTGGACATAAAACAGGTATGCAGCCTCACTGCACTGGGCTTGTTGTCATGGGGCCACATATATGGGTATCAATCTTTTGGGCATGGCGCGCTCCCAGCACAGAGATCGGGGACCTCACCGAAAGCCCCAGGTCCCATACTAATGATCGGAACACTTGATTCCAGGTTACCTGATCCCTGTGGTAGCCTCCGATTGGCTACACGGTGATCAATCACTGTGAAGCCTCTGTCTCTGTCAGGGTCAGTGTGTTCTGTACCCCTTCTTCCCCCCCCCCCCCCTTTTTTTTTTTTTTTTTATTGGTAAAAAAAACAAAACAAAATGTGCACTAGTTTCTTAGCTGTACTGCAGGTATAAATAACATACACATATGTGGTATCACTGCAATAATCAGGAGCAGTTTTATTGGGACAGGTTTTCTTTTGATAATAAAAAAGGTGATATCTATTACCATTTACCACCAAATGAAAGCCAAATTTTGTCCTTGAAATATCCCCCTGGATGCACAAAGTAGGTGTGATGAGATGTACAGTTTTACCAACACATGTCAAAGTTGAAAAATTGTGCTTGGGCATGAAGATGTGTTTTTACCCTTGGGCATGAAGGGGTGAAATTTTTGTTTTTTGATATCTCACTATTCTTTGCACCATAATTGCGGTGTTTAGCACAGCACAGTTATTTCAGGTTCATGAGACATGACTATCTCCTGTTAGAGTGTTCTCTGCAGCATTGTGCACACATCCCACACACACGCATCCCAAGCTCCAGAATGACTCCTCATTTTATAATTAAAATGTAAAGCACCAAAGAAGTGTGAAGTAATTGTAATGTTCTGCAGTACGGCAAAAGCAAAACTCCATCCAAAAATAAGATATAAATGTACAGCCTATTAAAACATAAAATTGCTGCAGTATTCATCTTGATTCTAGAGATGTCCCCTGCAATACTTTACTTCGACCACCATATGTCATCAGTCTAATGGCCAGAATCGCTCAATCCACTTCAGTTGAAACCGCCTAAGGCCTGTGACTGCACAGTAAATGAGATGAGAAGCGGCACAGTAATGAACTCCTCTTTCCGTTGCTCTGTTTTCTACTATATTAGCATGTTTATTGTAAGAACACCAAACTTATTGGCTCTTTATGTTGCTCCTTCCTTATACACTCCAGTTCTGTTATACAGAGGCTGCTGGAATTTAAATATATTCATATTCTATTCGAAGGCTCATCATAGACCAATATAGAGACCTTCATATAATATTAGTAGTAATAAGTCCCACCGTTTTTTTTGTTGTGCCAAATGCCTGGGGGATAGTAGTGGCACAGTTCAAACCCTCTTACCCACCAAATGAAAGCTTGCAAACTATGCATTAAAGTGTTACTAAACCCAGAACAGTAAAATCAGTCTGTATATGCAGTAAAGCATGGTTGTACTATGTGGAACCTAAGGGGTTAATCCTCTTCATTGTGTAAAGCAGGCATGTCCAAAGTCCGGCCCGCGGGCCAAATGCGCCCCCCCTGTTGATTTAATATGGCCCCCCTGGGGATTTGTGTGTGTGTGATATAGTTTTTGGCCCCCAGGGCCACAAAAGATATATATATATATATATATATATATATATATATATATATATATATATTATACCATTTTTATCGGCACTGCCTTGGAGGGGGCAGGACGAGCGCCATCAGATTACATAGAATCTCCTGTTTACTTAGCAGTGTCTGTATTGGAAGTCCTGTCTCCTGGGATGCCATTGGACGACTGTTCTGTCTATCATAGGAGGTGGGACTTTGTATTAAAGAGGCCACAGAGTAAACAAGAGATTCTCCTGCACTCGTCCCACCCCCCTCCCTCTGCCCTCCGAGTCTGCAGATGGGCATCGATCAGGCTGCACTGATGGCTATGGTAAGGCTGTATTTATGGCACATGCAAGGCTGAATTTATGGCACATGTGAGGCTGCATTGGTTGCAATGGTAAGGCTGCATTGGTTGCAATGGTAAGGCTGCATTGGTTGCAATGGTAAGGCTGCAATGGTATGGCTGCATTGGTTGCAATGGTAAGGCTGCAATGGTGAAGGCTGCATTCATGGCAATGGTGAAGGCTGCATTCATGGCAATGGTGAAGGCTGCATTCATGGCAATGGTGAAGGCTGCATTCATGGCAATGGTGAAGGCTGCATTCATGGCAATGGTGAAGGCTGCATTCATGGCAATGCCAAGCCTGTGCGTGTTATACGCCGATAAATACGGTATATCCAAATAACACGCCCAAGCTCATCATTGGTCCTAAGCGGCGCTCTGGGATTCGTAGGGGGCCACAAAAGAAAAATATACAGTATATCCAAATTACACACCCGAGCTCATCTCTTCACCACACACAGCCACAAAGGCAAGAGAATTCTTGTTGGGCGGTGCATTATTGCTCAGACGAACACACTTAGATTGAATTTTAATGGTTCAAAGAATGTCAGGCAAAATAGTCGGCCCTCACGCATGTTCACTTCATCAAATCTGGCCCTATTTGAAAAAAGTTTGGACACCACTGGTGTAAAGATACTGTTTGATCCTGTATGCACAGATCCTCCCCTTCTTGCCTTGTGCCCATAACTTGTCTGGAAAAGACAGTTACTGGAGCCACTCTGCACATGCTCAGTTTAGTGTGCATTTTGTTCCTTGGAAGAGTGCATATGATCAGCACGGGGCCAATCGGCACTGTCCAGACAGACGGTCAGGGGCCCTGCATACGGATATGACAACCAGTGCCATATGAAAACTGATATAAGTCACGAAGACTGCTCTAACTGCTAATGAGAAAAGGTATTTAGTAGTTTGTTTACTAAAACTATTGCATTTCCATGTTCTGTGTACTGTGGGAGATCGGATATAGTGAATTCAGGGTCCTGGGTGTTTGGTAACACTATCCTTGCCATTATAATACTATGGAATTGATACCCATCTAATACCGTATATACTCGAGTATAAGCCGACCCGAATATGAGCTGAGGCACTTAATTTAATGGGAAAACTTATTGACTCGAGTATAAGCCTAGGGTGGGAAATGCAGCAGCTACTGTAAGTGGAAAAGAGGTTCAACAATGCCCATTTGCTGTGTCCATTTGCAGCCTCGCTGTGCCCACCTGTCTCATCAGTGCCCATTTGCAGCCTTGTGTACCTTTTTGCTCTCCCATTCTGTCATGCAACTGCAGTCAGCAGTGTTCTGTCAAAAGATCCAACTTCTCCAAGCGGTACTGCGCATGCATGAGCGCGTCCACGAGAACGTCTTTCTGCTGCACGTCGTCAACCCATCAAATAAACCAACTCCCCTAGCCACCACACCTCGCGGCCTTCGTTTTAACGCACGATAATCCCGTATCGCACACCAAGAAAGACGTTCTCGTGGCCTCGCTCGCGCATGCACAGTACATCCGGCAAAGGCAGCGACTACAATTAAAACGGCATGACACAGCCGGAGACTCAAGTATAAGCCGAGGGGGGGGGGGGGCTTTTTCCAGCATGTAAAATTTGCTTAAAAAGTTGGCTTCTACTTTGTGTGTGTGTGTGTGTGTGTGTGTGTGTGTATATACAGTAATTCAGTTTTGGACCCACTACAAATATACAGAAATTTGTAGACCATAAAATTAGGGGGAATTCAGAACTTTAGTGCGACTTGGAGAAATACCAGTGCTCGGGGCAAGGTTTCTCACACACTAGTTCAGTCTTTCCCCGTGCAAAGGTTCGGTCAGGAGGGACATCTTTCTGATGTATAGCTTGGCAAAGTATTTTCATTGTGTATTACCTGGCATTCTTGTAATCCCTTCCCTTCTGCAATCATAGCAGATTTTATGGATGCTAAATGACCAAGCACATATGTGTGGACCAAATACGTTGGTGAATAGGCATCCCAATAGCGCCCCTGGCTGGGATCCAGCAGCAGGCTTATCCTAGCTTCTCATCAGAACATCATTCCGTTCCCGCTATGCCTTCGAGAGCCTCATGCTGGATGACTTCCCTTCTGAGTGATCACAACTGCTACTTCGGCCCTGCTGGCTACAGTCAGTCACCTGCTGGTTCTAGCTGTATCGAAAGATTCTTTTTTTCCGTAACCTCTTAGTTCTTTATTCCTTTTACTACCTTCCTTTTCTTGCTGCTCTATTCTTCTTTTACTTTTTGGTCCCTTACAACTATTTTTCTTGTCGTTGTGGCTAACGTGCCTATGAAGAAGCACCTGTTTGCTTTAGAAATCTACCTAACCTGATTGTACATGCCAGCTGTCTTTAGTACAGCTACCAGGAGAGAAGCATACAGGGATGGCAGAAAAATAATTTTTCTCAGGCCACCCCTATAACATGGAGAATATTGTAGATTCAAAATAAATGAGGAAGTTAAAATAAATTGGTCTTGTAATTTAGGTTTACTCTAGCACTCAAGAAGCCTATTAGAACCCATGGAAGGGCCAGAAATGGTGGCTTCAACTGTAGACCTCCTGTGGGTGCATTAAAGGGATAAGTCCCTTTGCATACAGCAAGAGGCATGAAATACCTTTTATATACTTGAATATAAGCTGGGGCACCTAATTTTACCACAAAAAAATGGGAAAACTTTTTGACTCGAGTATAAGCCTAGGGTGCCCATGCCTCACTGTGCCCATGACTAGACTAACGTTTAACATGGGAGTCTATGGAAGGGTTGCCCGGCTTTGAAAAATCAGTGCTCCCCAGCCGCAAGTCCCCCAGGCAACAATCTTTGCACACTTGTAGAGGAGAAATGGGGGCTACATGTGTGCCAAGTTGTGGGTCCAGGGGACCTACAACCGGCCAGTACCAGGTCCCCAAAGTCTTCTTTCTTCTTCTTTTCTTTTTCTTCTATAGAGCGACAATTTTGAAAAAAATGCAATATTTTTTACTTTATGCTACAATAAATATCCCCCAAAAATATATAAAATAACTTTTTTTTTTTTTTTTTCCTCAGTTTAGGACGATACGTATTCTTCTACCTATTTCTGGTAAAATTTGCAATAAGAGTTTATCGATTGGTTTGCGCAAAATTTATAGCTTTTTATTATTAACTACTAATGGCGGCGATCAGCGTGTTTGTTTTATTTATTTTGGTAACTGCGACATTATGGCAGACATATCGGACAATTTTGACCCATTTTTGGGACTATTGTCATTTTCACAGCAAAAAATGCTATACAAATGCATTGTTTACTGTGAAAATGACAATTGCAGTTTGGGAGTTAACCACTGGGGGGCGCTGAAGGGGTTAAGTGTGACCTCATATGTGTTTCTAACTGTAGGGGGCGGGGCTGGACTTGTGACATCATTGATCGTGTTTCCCTATATCAGGGAACACACGTTCAATGACAGCGCCACTGTGAAGAACGGGAAAGGTGTGTTTACACACACCTCTCCTCGTTCTTCAGCCCCGTTCGATCGGGTCCCGCGGTCGCAGTCACAGAGCTTCGGACCGGGTCGTGCGGGCGCGCACCCATGACTGGGCATTTAACAATCACGTGCAGGTACGTGATTGTGCCCAGCCGTGCCATTCTACCGACGTATATCAGCGTTAGGCGGTGGTTAAGAGATCAACTAGCAGGGCCTAACTAAATGGTCATGATTATTATTTTTAGGCTTCATTTCCTTGGACGTTTTTACAGCCACTTTTCTGAGCGTTTTTTGCAGCTTAAAAACGGCTCTCCATGTTAGATCTATGGCCTCATGCCCACCATGACGTTTTTGAGCTGTAGATGGCTGAGCCGTTTTTAAGCTGCAAACAAAAACCAGGACCAGTGCTTTCTGAAGCTCCAGCTTTAGAGCTGTAAAAACGCACAAACGCTACCGCTGCGTTTTTGACCTCCAGCTCAAAAAAACATGGACAGGCTTTTTAAGCTGTAAAAAAGGCTAAAAAAAGTGGCTGTAAAAACGTCCATGGAAATGAAGCCTTAAGTTTACTTTTACAAATTTTTTATTTTTTGTATTTTATTTTTATTTTTTTACAAGCCCAGCTTACTATGCTTCGGTTATAAATTAACTCTGTGAATTATCGGCACTGATAACTCACTGTGTTCATTCAGAAAAGGAAGGTCCCTTTACCCTGCTCTCAATTCTATAATGTTCCCCTGCGGCAGCTGGTAGGAAAGGAGGGTAAGCCGGCAGGGCTGCGGGAGGAACCAGGGAAAACCGGGCAGCAGAAGGAAGAGTAACCTGAACAGGAGAGGAAGTGGCGGTGAGATATACTGGAACCGATCCCCTGTACTTTCCTTCTGCAGCAGCTTAAGACGGTGGGAGGCTGAGGAGGAAAGGTGGCTTTCAGTGGCAGTCCCAGTAAATGCAGCCACTGCTCCTGTCCAGTTTCCCGGGGTCAGCAAGGAAGGGACACAATCTTCTTGTTGCCTGCATGTGATTAATGTGTAGAGCGCGACCAATGGGTTGCCGATTCCTGATTTTTAAAGCATTTGACAAAGTCAAGGGAACAGTGTGGTAGCATTCTCCAAAAGCTCTTGCCTGCCCAGTGCTTTCTGGTGTCTATCCAGTAACGGGGAACACATGACTTGTGCACTGAGCAGTCTTTCACTAGACCACTGCATTGTAAGCTCTGTGTAACTATCAACTTTTGAAAGGTTGGTGTTTGCACATACAGTTGTATGAAAAAGTATTTGCCCCTTCTGATTTTTTTTTATTTTTATTTTTTTATTTTTTTTGCATATTTGTCGCACTTAATTTTATTACACAAAGATAACCCGAGTAAATACAAAATGCAATTTTTAAAGGATGGTTTGATTTATTAAGGCAAAAAAGCTGTCCAAACCTGCCTGGCCTTATGTGAAAAAGTTATTGCCCCCTAAACCTAATAACTGGTTGTGCCACCCTTGGCGGCACCCACTGCAATCAATCGTTTGCGATAATTGGCAAGAAGTCTTTCACAGCAATTTGGCCCACTCTTTGCAGAATTGTTTTAATTCAGCCACATTGGAGGGTTTTTCAGCATGAAAGGCACAAGATGTGATACAACATCATCTCAATTGGATTTAAGGTCGGACTTTGACTAGGACACTCCCAAAACCTAAATTTTGCTTTGTTTGAACCATTTGGAGGTGGACTTGCTGTTGTGTTTCAGATCACTGTCCTGCTGCATAACCCAAGTGCACTTGAAGTCACAAACTGATGGTCGGACATGATTTTCCTTTAGGATTTTCTGGTAGCGCTCAGAATTCATGGTTCCATCAAGCAAGTCTTCCAGATCCTGAAGCTGCAAAGTGGACCCAGACCATCACGCTACAACCACCATGTCTGACATGTATGATCTTGTTATGAAATGCTGTATTGGTTATATGCAATATGTAACAGAATGCACACCTTACAAAGGTAAATTTTTGTCTCATCAGTCCCCAGAATATTTGCCTAAAAGTCTTGGGGATAATCAAGATGTTTTTTGGTAAATGCGAGATGAGCCTTTGTGGTTTTTTTTTTGGTCACACTGGCTTTGGCCTTGGAACTCTTCCATGGATGCCATTTTTGCCCAGCCTTGGGTTCAGGCCCTTTCTTGGTGTTGAATCATGAAGACTGATCTTACCTGAGGCAAGTGAGGCCTGCAGTTCTTTAGATGTTGTTTAGGGTTATTTTATGACCTCCTGGATGAGGAGTTGTAATGCTCTTGGTTGTAATTTTTGGAGGCGGGCCACTACTGGGAAGGTTCACCACTATTCCGAGTTATCTCAATTTGTGGATAATGGCTCTCCCAGTGGTTTACTGGAGTTCCAAAGCCTTAGAAATGGCTTTGAAACCCTTCCTAAACCGATACATTACTTTTTCTAATATGTTCTTGAAGTTTTATAGATTGTGGCATGATGTGTGGCTTTTTGTGATCTGTTACTGTGCTTCACTTTGTCAGACAGCTTCTATTTTGTGATTTCTTGATTCAACAGGTCTGGCAGTAATCAGGTGGGTGGTGCAAGTGAAATTTTAATTCTGCTTTCCTAAAAATTGTGGTTAATCATCGTTCATTCATGATTCAGCATGGGCGGGGGGTAATTACTTTTTCACATAGGGCCAGGCAGGGTTGAACAGCTTCCCCCCCCCCTTTTTAACAAATTAAATAATAATTTAAAAACTTTATTTTGGATTTATCTGGGTTATCTTTGTGTAATATTAAAATGTTTGATCTGAATCATTTAAGTGTGAGAAATATGCAAAAAAAAAAAACCTTTACCTCGTTGGTAAGCCGCCAGTGGTGGTAAAAGTAGGTACTATATGACTGCTGTTCTGCTTCCTTTCTAGTTGCTGCTTAGTCAGTTTGTTTTACAAAGTGGAGTATGTTAGAGGTGGAATTTCCTGGCTTTATCTTCTTTTAAACCTAAAGTTGTAAAGCCACATTTCTCAGCTCTTGACACATAGGGGTTGATTTACTAAAACTGAAAAGTGCAAAATCTGGTGCAGCTCAATATAGAAGCCATTCAGCTTGGTGTGTGTGTGTGTGTTGTTTTATTTAGAACAAAGCTTAAAGTGGAAACTTGGAACTTCCGCTTGTTGGAATACACCCCCCCCCCCCCCCCGGTGTCACATTTGGCACCTTTCAGGGAGGAGGAGGGAGCAGATACAGGAGTAATCCAGGTATCTGCTCCCACTTCCAGGCATGGATCACCACCGTGACCTACTGGGAGACACACAGGTTCCAAAAGACAGCAGGGACCAGTAGGATCATGCAGCGCGGCTCGCGCATGCGCAGTAGGGAACCGGCTTCACTAACTGATTTCCCTTACTGA
The DNA here is from genome assembly GCF_905171775.1 of Rana temporaria. NCBI lineage: Eukaryota > Metazoa > Chordata > Amphibia > Anura > Ranidae > Rana > Rana temporaria. The sequence goes on along the minus strand of NC_053493.1, from coordinate 63,008,861 downwards.
AGATGGCGACGGCAGCACCAGAGAGCCAAGGGAGAGACCGGCTTTGGGTGCCGACATCGCGGGCGTCCTGGACAGGTAAGTGTCTATATATTCCTTTTTTTATTACATCTTTTTTTGGCTGATCTCCGCTTTAATTGAACAAGTTAGAAACTGGCTACCATGCACAGCTGCACCAGATTTTGCATTCTCCAGTTTTAGTAAATCAACCGGAAAAAGTCCTTTTATCTGTTAACTGTCAAAAATGTTTGAATTTAAATCTTTTTACTTTTTGTTTTGACAGTCTGTTTTTCAATTTGCATCTTTAACATGTGTATCCAGAGATATTTATGCACTGTGTGTTGCCTATCCAGAACCACTTGGGGAGAGACTATATTCAGAAACAAAAACCTTTCTGGAAAAGCATGTTCTACAGCAACACGCGGTAAGGCCTTGCATGTGAAAACTTGGGATCTGTAGCACTGATATCATCATATGTAAATGCACAACAGCTTAGTTGGACACACAAACTGGAGTATTTGTCTGAAAAGCATGTGATGATTCAATGATCTTTGTTAACTTCTTTGTTTACACTTCCATACAAGCACATAAACAGCTATGCTACCACCCATAATAAATGCAACTTTTGCAGCAGAACCGTCTTCCTACCAATCCATTAAATGGGTTGTAAAGGTTCATTTTTTTATTTTCTAAATAGGTTACTTTAAGCTAGTGCATTGTTGGTTCACTTACCTTTTCCTTTTATTTCCCTTCTAAATGTTTTTTTTCTTTGTTTTCTTTGTCTGAATTTCTCACTTTGTGTTCCTCCTCAGTAAGCTGTTTAGTAAGCTGTTCTGGCTGACTAACCACCACTCAGATGATGGTGGAAAGCTTACTGAGGAGAAACGGGAAGTGAGAAATTCAAACAAAGAAAAATGTCATTTAGAAGGGAAATCGAAGGAAAAGGTAAGTGAACCAACAATGCACTAGCTTAAAGGAACCACATTAGAAAATAAAGGACGTACCTTTAAAACCCCTTTTAATTACTAGTGATACCAAGTTCAGTTCTCTGCCATCCATCTTTCAGTTCCCCCTAACAATGTAACCGATTGGAGAAGAGCCAGTTCACATCTGTGCACTTTGGAGAGGGTATTTTGCAGGTTGAATCACCAACTGAGTTTTTACATCTCTGGTTCTTTAACTGTACAATGTCCGCTTCTAAATGATCAAGTCCATGACCCACATTACTGTACAAAAATTCCCCAGCACATTTTCCAGATGGTCGGCGCAAAAAAAAACGACGAACTTGTTCCAACATGTCGGCGATCAGGAGATTGCTGATGCCATGCAGGTCTCCTCCACACTGTGGGTGCATATGCTTACGAGTCTGTCCCGGGTAAGCCAATACTCACTGAAGGGAAGACTCAATGAACTACCAGGGTGTTATGGTAGTGCATTGAGAACTACAAGCTGGAAGCTGCTGACTGGACTTGTAGATCGTTCATACACAAAGCTCTGTTTGTAAATGAAGTGACCATGTGGGTGGAGCCCTGCACGGCCACGCTGCTTTCAAAAACTGGCAGCTAGTATGGGGAACTTCTTCACTGTACTGCTGCCACAGGGAGGGAGGCATAAATTGAGCAGGCTACCACAATGTAGCTCTCCTACAGTAATACACCAGAAGCCCAACTTTGCTCAAGGCACCTGAAGACCTCTAGGCTTTCTCTGCATTGTATGCAGTGAAGCAACAATGGCATCTGCTAAGATCAGTGGTTCTCAGCCTGGGGGTCGGGACCCCCTCGGGGGTCAAATGATGATTTGCCAGGGGTTCCAAATCCTGGGCTGTTCCTGAAGCCCACACCACTCTCCCAGTCTTTTGCGCCCCCCCAGCAGGGCTGTCCTTAGAGCCTGTGGCCACCCAGCGGGGCTGTTCCTGTGGCCCCCCACCAAGGAGTAAGTGAATGAATAAAAAAAGAAAATACATGGAAGGGAGAGGAAAAGGGGGAGGGACCAAGAAAAAGGGAGAGAAAGAATAAGAGAAATAAGAGAGACGGCTAGAGAGAGGGATGGGAGAAAAAAAACAAATTAGGATAGAGAGACGTACAAGGGAAAAAGGCGAACAAAGAGTGGTGAATCCTAAAATGTACCATAAGGGGGTTTAACACTGTACGAGTGGAAGGGACTCAGGGAGCGCTAAATGTCTGTGGGTTTGGGGCACAAATTACATGTCTTGCCATGCAAATAATTTTACTGTTACGGGTCCCCACAACTTTTTATCAATTTCAAATTTTATCAAGAGGTCACGGCGCTAGAAGGTTGAGAACCACTGGCTAAGATCATTTTAAGGCCTCCTGAGGATTTAAAAAAACAGTGGATCCTTAGCCTATTTAAACTAATTGTGGGGTGACAGATATTTTAGCTGAACTTGGGGACAGCTGTCCAAGCCTGGATGCAGGAATCGGCGCCTGCAACTACCTAGATATGCGTGAAAGAGGCCTAAAAGCAGCAAAAAGTGCAAAGATGCACACGGGCAGAAAAATATACAGAGCAATAAAGAAGTTCCCCGACACACTTTCCAGATAGTCAGCACTATAACAGCCAAATCAAAAAAAATGGTTCAACATCCCTGGTTTATATACAGAGGCATTTGTACATGCAGGCTCTCCTCACTTAACGACCAGGTTCTGTTCCAACGACCAGGTCGTTAAATAAGGAGACACAAGTAATCAATATTTTAAGCATTCTTAACTACTGTGCATTTGGAAATGTATGTTGACTCACACTGCCCCATCCAGGCGCATTTGTGAAGTGCAGTCTCTAGCTCAAAACTATCTTGGTTACCAGCTATGGGAAATGTAGCAATGCATCAAGTTAGGTCCATTCACATGCCATGGCCAAGTGGAACATTTTGTGTGTGGATTTTTATAAATCATTCAAAAGAAACCTAAAGACTCAAACATCAGGGGCACTTATATAATGAGTTCAAGCAGCTGGAGACCTCAAAAGATATATGGAAAATTCAGCATGCCCCGCATGACACTTGCACTCACACATACACCGCAATAAGATCGTATATAAGAAGGTCAGTTGCATACATACTTAGCTGGCCTTGCCTCACACGGCACTGAGGTAGATGGCTCCTCCTCACACGGCACTGAGGTAGATGGCTCCTCCTCACACGGCACTGAGGTAGATGCCTCCTCCTCACACGGCACTGAGGTAGATAAAGCTTTCTTTTGGTGGTATTTGATCATCTCTGCTTTTTTTTTTTTTTGCGCTATAAACAAAAAAGACAAACCATTTTTGAAAAAAAACACTATTTTTAACTTTTTGTTATAATAATTATTATTATAATAATAATAATATCCCTTTTTTTTTTTTTTTTTTTTTTAAATATATTTTTCATACTGGTATCATGGCTGCAGCTTTAGCAATGATCCCGGTATCGCCACTTCAACCCAAGGATGTATGGGTATGTTCTAAGGGCGTGTAGTGGTTAAAGCGTAGGTCTGCCCAAAAAATTTAAAAACCCAGCAGCTACACATACTGCAGCTGCTGGCTTTTAATAATTGGACACTTGCCTGTCCTGGAGTCCAATGATGTTGACACCGCAGCTGATGTTTACATCAGCTGTCGGGTGCTGCCGCCGCCATTGCAGGTAAGCGTACCCGGCAGTGTAGACTTTTGGCTTCATGCCGGCAGCCCTACTGCACATGCGCGAGGCCCGCTCCTCTCTCCTACTGGCCCGAGGGCAGGGGAAGGAGGAGGGATCAGGAGGGAGCTCCAGCCGTGAAGTCGATACCCGCAGCTGAGGCTTCCTGAAGTGGGAAAGGATACCTGTATGACAGATATCCTTTCCCCCTCCCCCCGAAAGGTGACAATTGTGGCACCGAAAGGGGCAGGGGGGTGAATCGGATGAGTGGAAGTTGCACTCTTGGGTGGAACTCTGCTTTAAAAAATATCTGTGGGCATTGTTTGAATAAAGAAGCTAAAAAATGTGGCGCTACCTCTAAAGCAAAACTTATTCAAACATAGTGCAAGGATTCCACCAAATGTCTCCACAAATCAAAAAGAGCAATCAGCAATTTAAAATAGAATTTTTGGATAAATACACAATCCCGCATATAGGTGCTGATGCTGAACATACTAATACTGTCTTCAGTGATGAATGTAATGGCATATGGTTCGGATCTCCCTAACTGGGCGCTAAAGCATAGATCCCCAGTGCTGTAACAAATGCACTACATGTACAAATATGAAATAAAATTAAAAAAACATCTATTTCATAAATAATGCTGCTGGATAGTGTTTTCAGAAGCGCCAGTCCTGCAAAATTCTGAATGGGTGAATAAATATGATTTCCATATATTGATAGGAAAAAAAAAAAGGCAGTGTTAGAAACCTTGGAGGTGCTCAAAATTAAGCAAAAAACAATCCCTATGATGCTGGTTATTAACGCTGTACATGGTTTAAAAAAAGATGTGATGTTTAGCGGTTCAAATATGTTGAAAAAGTCATGCGTTTCTATGGGGTGTACTTAGATTTTCACATGACTGTATTTGTCAAACTTGCCATTAGAATCTTTGGGCCAGATTCTCAAAGAGTTACGCTGGCGTATCAGCAGATACGCCGACGTAACTCCGAATCTAAGCCCGTCGTATGTTTAAGTGTATTCTCAAACTGAGATACACTTAAACATGCCTAAGATACGACGGCCTGCGCCGTCGTATCTTAGGGTGCAATATTTACGCTGGCTGCTAGGTGGCGCTTCCATTGCGATCGGCGTAGAATATGCAAATGAGATGTTACGCCGATTCACGAACGTACGCTTGCCCGTCGCAGTAAATTTACGCCGTTTCCGTAAGATACGCGGCGTAAAGATAAAGCTGCCCCCTAGGTGGCTTAGCCAATGTTAAGTATGGCCGTCGTTCCCGCGTCGAAATTTGAAAATTTAACGCTGTTTGCGTAAGTCGTCCGTGAATGGCGCTGGACGCCATTTACGCTAATGACCCTTGCGACGTCATTTAGCGCAATGCACGTCGGGAAATTTTAGGGATGGCGCATGCGCAGTACGATCGGCGCGGGAACGCGCCCAATTTAAATGATCCACGCCCCCTACCCGGATCATTTGAATTAGGCGGGCTTGCGCCGGAGGATTTACGCTACGCCGCCGCAGCTTTTACAGGCAAGTGCTTTAAGAATCAAGCACTTGCCCGTAAAACTTGCGGCGGCGTAATGTAAATGAGATGCGTTACGCCGCCGCAGAGATGCGGCGATCTACGTGAATCTGGCCCTTTCTTTCTGACACGGTTCACAAAGCTAACGCACCAGGATTAGATTTTTTTAAATGGATCCAATGAGACTTGAACATTAGAGTCATATGGCTGAAAATAAAGATCCTTGTCCTTGTGTTAAAGCTTTGTGAATTGAGACTGTTGTCATTTTGTTAAGTCTAGTAAAATAAAAATGCACAAAGCATATTCTTCAAAGTGTAGACAAGAAATGTTTTTCATCACCAGATCTATTTATTGATTTGTGTTTTTTAGAAAGTGTTGGATTCAGCAGAACAAGTTCTGGTAGTCTATCACAAGTTCTGGGAGGAATACAGTCGAGGCGCGGACTACATGGACTGTTTATATAGGTAAATATGATTGGTACTCTGCCGCCCCCAACATTTTACATTGACTACAATAACTAGCTTTTTGATTTTCCGTGTGCTTTTTTGTGAAGTAGGAAAATTTCATAAAATAGAATTCATTTTCTTTCCTCATTACCACTGTCTGAGTGCCATGCTTCTAGATCCTCACCCCATTTTAGGGAACTTCTGATATTTATTTTTTTTGTTATGTTTTTATTGCTTTCTGTGTACCCAGTCTAGATATTTACCCTCTTCTGTTTATTCTGCAGTTGACGCTGAAATAGTAGGCAAGGATACAGGTCATTTTTTTTTTTTTTTTTTAAAGTGCAATTGTATAAAATTAGGTTTTGTTTTTTTAAGTTTAGCTTTAAAAAATATTCTTACTGTTGGAGCAGGTGTACATAGGACTATAGGCAGCTTCTTTTGAATTGAATAGATGGTAGGCAAGGGGCATCAACATAAAATGAACCTTAAAGTGGAGTTCCACCCATAAATATAACATTACATCAGTAGTTTTAAAAAAATGTCATTAGTCCTTTACAATTTTTTTTTTTTTGTTTTTTTCAAAGTGTTGTTGCTAGGCAGAATAGTTAATCTTCCCACTTCCTGCACCTAGGTGCTTAATGCTTCCTAACCTACACCGCACAGACTCCTGGGAATGTAGTGGGTGTAACTTTCCAGGAGTCTGTGCACTCCCCAGTCTCAAAAAATCATGTGACTTGGACAGCACAGGTGCTATATAAATCTTTTATAACAATCCAAGAGTAATGAAGGCCATACACCGGAGACAAAACTACATGCATGATCTTCTTATAAAAATGTAAATACATGTATACTTCATATGCATTTCTTTAATATGGTATAAGCAGTTTGGCTCAGGTTTATTTTTATTGTGAAGGAAAACGCTAAAGTCGCACTGGTGATTAGGGCTGTTGCAAATAATGGCATCGGGAATCTGAGATTTCTGCTGCGACTCACAGCAGGTAAGTTCGGCCGCTGGCCCTGTTCTCCAAGACGGGTCGCCAGCAGCCACAGCCATTCTGTTTATCCAAATGGACAGCGATTAGCTGCGGTGATCGCTGCTGGGCGCACTTTGTGTGCATCCACTGCAGGTAATCGTTGGCTGTGAAGAGAGCCGCAAATAGCTGCAGCCAGCGACCTGTCTTTATAGTGGACAGGGTTGAGGCCACACCTACCCGCTAAGAGCCACAGCAGAAATCTCTGATTCTTGATGCTACTAGTTACACCAGCCCTAATCACCAGTGTGAATGTAGCCTACGTTTACAGACATTGGGGCAGATTCACGTACATTTGCATGGGCGCAGCGTATGTGAGATACGCTACGCCGCTGTAACTTGCTTTTCAAAGCTTTGAATCCAGAAAGAATTTGCGCCGTAAGTTACGGCGGCGTAGTGTATCTCTCGCGGCGTAACGTCGCGTAATTCAAATCGGCGAGTAGGGGGCGTGTTTCATTTAAATAAAGCGCGTCCCCGCGCCGAACGAACTGCGCATGCACCGTCCCTAAATTTCCCACCGTGCATTGCGCTAAATGACGTCGCAAGAACGTCATTGGTTTTGACGTGTACGTAAATTACGTCCAGCCCGATTCACAGACGACTTAAGCAAACTAAATAAAAAATTTAAAATTCGACGCGGGAACGACTGCCATACTTAACATTGCGTACGCCACCAGATAGCAGCTTTAACTATACGCCGAAAAAAGCAGAACGTAAACGACGTAAAAGAATGCGACGGCCGCTCGTACGTTCGTGGATCGTCGGAAATGGCTAATTTGCATTCTCGACGCGGAATACGACGGGAACGCCACCCAGCGGACGCTGAAGAATTGCATCTAAGATCCGAAGGCGTACGCCTGTCGGATCTAACCCAGATGCCATCGTATCTTGTTTTGAGGATTCAAAACAAAGATCCGACGCGGAAATTTGAAAGTACGCCGGCGTATCACTAGATACGCTGGCGTGCTTTCTTTGTGGATCTGCCCCCTTGGCTTTAAAAACTTTGCAGCTGGGAGTGTATGAATTGTAGCGGCTCTGTGTACTTCTGTGTCACTTGTCGTCACCTCCATGTCTTATCCTGTGCCTGCCATGTTGTACATTTGGCCCAGCAATACATTAGGGGCCTCTGTGCAGCATTGTGCCCATCTGTGATTATAATAAGCAGCTGCTGCTCTGGGGTTTGCAGTGAAGCGGATTTTCATTGCTAATAGTCATTCCTCCTTTTTTGCAGGTACCTCAACACACAGTTCATTAAAAAGAACAAGCTGACAGAAGCTGACCTGCAGTACGGCTACGGCGGTGTGGATATGAATGAGCCGCTGATGGAAATAGGAGAGGTGGGTATTCTCGTAGACTATGGTTTTAAATATGCTAAAAAAAAAACAAAAGCCCCATAAATCAAAGTGCTGGCATTTTCATCATTTCTGACTGATGTGAATGTAGTGTCATGCAGCATTTATTTTAGCTATATGCTTCACTTGGCAGTTAACAGGTAAAAGCTGACAATGTGGAGTGACATTATTTTTCAGTACTGCATTAGTTGATTATATAGCCTCATTCCACCTCTTTTCCTGACACCGTTTCTTCATATTTCTGATGTGATTTATTTGCAGTGTTGGACATCATGTTGTAAGACCCTGGCTATCCTACCGGTTCATACATGTAACTCAAATTGAGGCTTTCCTGATATTTTCCACCTATGTGTCTGCATTTTTTGGATGATTAATCTCCCAGATGGCAATTGTCACCACACAGTCCTCCCACCAACGTATTTAGGGTGTAACATGTTTAGCATCCCCCCTTCCCTGTGACAACGGGCAGGGGTTCTTCTTCCAGCACCCATCGCACTTTTAAAAACGGCGCAAGTTCGCGGGACTTCGCCCACACAGCCACATCATCCACAGAGATCTGTGAATGAAGAAACTACAAGTCCCACCTGTCATCGTTGCTTATGAGTGAGTGAGTGAAAAACTTATATAGCGCTGCACATGCGAACTGAATCGCCTCTGGGCGCTTGTAGTTCTCACTGAACTCTAAAGGCTCTTATCAGCACCATTATAGTCCATTGACAATTCCCCCAACTGAGTAACCATCTGTTTGTACTAAAATAATAGCAGAGGGCTGTCGGCAGTGTCTGCAGGAGCCTGACCCTGTGACCCGCGATCAGTGTCTGCAGGAGCCTGACCCGCCATCAGTGTCTGCAGGAGCCTGACCCGCCATCAGTGTCTGCAGGAGCCTGACCCGCCATCAGTGTCTGCAGGAGCCTGACCCGCCATCAGTGTCTGCAGGAGCCTGACCCGCCATCAGTGTCTGCAGGAGCCTGACCCGCCATCAGTGTCTGCAGGAGCCTGACCCGCCATCAGTGTCTGCAGGAGCCTGACCCGCCATCAGTGTCTGCAGGAGCCTGACCCGCCATCAGTGTCTGCAGGAGCCTGACCCGCCATCAGTGTCTGCAGGAGCCTGACCCGCCATCAGTGTCTGCAGGAGCCTGACCCGCCATCAGTGTCTGCAGGAGCCTGACCCTGCGACCCGCGATCGGGGTCTGCAGGAGCCTGACCCGCGATCGGGGTCTGCAGGAGCCTGACCCGCGATCGGGGTCTGCAGGAGCCTGACCCTGCGACCCGCGTCTGCAAGAGCCTGACCCTGCGACCCGCGTCTGCAAGAGCCTGACCCTGCGACCCGCGATCAGTGTCTGCAGGAGCCTGACCCTGCGACCCGCGATCAGGGTCTGCAGGAGCCTGACCCTGCGACCCGCGATCAGGGTCTGCAGCTTTGCCAGCTCCCGTGTTAAAAAAAAAAAAGTGCATTTTAATATATATTTTTTTTAACAAGGTGAACTTGGCCTTTAAAGTATATCTAAAGCCAAAACCTTTCATTTAAAAATTTGTTTTTCATTTTCGAAGTAGTAGAGGTGGGTTTAAATTGTCAATTTTTGATAGAGAAGATGGGAAATCAACGCCTTATTGTTTTTTTAATGGAGATTTCTCTTCACTTCTTGTCCTGTAGACTCCTGTGAGAGGGAAATCCACTCTTTAGTATTCTTGTTCTGGTTACAACTCCAAATTTTAGGTTATCACTACTTTCTTTTGCTGGTGATTGGTGATCAGGTCAGTCAGACTTAAATCTCTCTAACAGGTACACAGACCGCAAACTATTCCAAATCTGGCAAAAAAATAAAAATATAAAAAAAGCTCTTTTGGCCCTGCTTCTCCTGTGGTTCTCTTAGTTCTGCACTCCTGTGACGTGTATTCAGCCAACAGTGGGCTATAATCAAGATGTCACTCACCAGGTCCAGGCTCTGGAAGAATTCCGAATTTCATGTCTGGGTCCACCCAGTTGCCTGAACGTCAGCTCGCTCAGCCTCTCAGTGCGCCACTGTGAGCCTTATCCAGCCACTCTCATCCCCTCCACAGCCCGGAGCTCCAGTGAGCGCTGGAGGGGCAGAGCAGAGAGTCAGTGACTGATGGTCACCGTCTCTCTGCTCACTTAAGACTGAGAACTGAGCGATTGTATGCTTGTTTTTTTTAAATCCCACATTTCTCTTGAGTTATACTTTAATTTTCAACTGTGGTTTTAATATCTGTTTTTCTCACTGCACTTTTTAATATAATTACTTTTTTTTTTGCATAAATTCTGATATTGAAGTCTGTATGGTCACAGTAACATATGTGGAATAATGTAAGCTTCAATGCCGGCATTGGCAGCAGGAAGACTGTATAAGATCAGGTACATAAAAATACAGATGCATGGGCAGTTTCTGTGGCCTCCAGTTCCGATGGGGAGGGGGGGGGGGGAACAAACCTAGATTTACTGTGTAGTTCAAATTCATACATTACCCCCAAGTATCTTGGCCTTCTTTTGGCTGCCCTTGGCACCCCTTGTCAGAAGATTTTCAGAGGCAGGACGAGAAAGGGGGCTGAGTAAAGAAGGCATTGGTGTCACTGCAGCAGGCACACCTGCCAATGAGCAGTAATGATTAGCCTTTCCAACAAGGACCCAAATTGAATTTTTTTTTTTCCTTTTTATAGTTTCAATAGGCATATCTGGATTTATTAGAAAAGTGGGTATATCATGCCACCTGCAGGAGGCAACACGCTAGGTGCACAAAAAAAAACAGGGCTTGTTTACTTTTTTTATCCTTGCGGCTGAAAGGATGTTTTTTTTACCGCAAGCCCAACCGCTCACTATAGCCGCCAGCAGTAATCGAATAAAAAAATCCAACAGGCTGGTTGTACCCAAGTTGATCGTTTTTTTTTTTTTTTTTTTTTTTTTTTTTAATTGACTTGGGTACAACCAGCCTGCTCATAGATGGATCAACTCATCTGGTCCCTGCCGAACCGCCCAAGATTCAATCCAACTATGGCCGGCTATAGGTCCCATGCACATGGACACTTACCAGCTCCTGTGCGCCGAGTTGTTAAATCCCTGATGCTTTCTGGCACCTGGGGAGCCACACATGCTGTGTAGAGCTGCCAATAAATGAAAATGACTGTACAAGCCCGGTTAACCATTTGTATCTGAGGAGTGGTACAGATGCCATGAACATTTACTCGAGCACGGCCACATACAGCCATTCACAGCTGTTATGCAACTGCGTACATATTAAGCCCTACCTGTGCTGTTAACCCAGATTTGCACTTCAGGCACATAAATACACAATTTTTGACTTGTTCTTTTATAGAATAGTGAGTATACAATTTTTACGTTTGTAATATGTATTAAACTTATTTTTTTGTAAAGTGGACTAGGTGTACCAGCACTAATGCTGTCATTACCAAAATGTTGTTAACCATACAAGCTTGTACTTATGATATTGGTTACAAACTGAATTGTTATCCAGATAAATATATCTCATGTTTTGCAGTTAGCACTAGATCTATGGAGGAAGATGATGATTGAACCGCTGCAGGGCACCCTCCTTAGAATGCTTCTTAGAGAGATTAAAAGGTAAGTACATTTAGTTAGTCTTTTTTTCTCTGTAGCAAAACAAATGCACACCTAAATAACTTTAAGGCTAGTACACATGGGCGCAATCGGACGATGTGTACTGATGTTGGCCTGACACGAAGGCGCATGACCGAAAGGTCTGCCGACTTGCTTCCGATCAGCGCACTCAGCCAATGGCTGAGAGCGCTGACCGGAGTGTTCTTGCGGGGGGCGTGTTCCTATGGAAACCCAATAAAATAGCAGGAGAGATTGCTTTACTAAGGTTGGATAGTTAATACAACGGCTCCTCCTGAGCTGTCAGATTTGTTTTCGTTTAGCCATGCTAGGTTGAACGAAAAAAACAAATACTGGTGTGTACCAGGCTGTTTGGGCAGAAAAGTGAAGCCAAATCCCCATGGTACACAGAAGAGGTTTTCTGGCTACAAGGGTCATAGCATTGTGCTCCTGGCAGGAATTTTACTGACTTTGCGGATGTTCTGCTGTAGGCATGGTATTTTTTAGAAAATTAAAGTTGCACTAAACTTTGGTTTAAAATAAAAATAAAAAAAGTTTATATTTAAGTATTCGTAAAGTGGAAGTTCATGCAAAAACTAAAATCCCTGCACTAACCTATCTATCCCTGTAAAGAAAAAATCTGTATACCTTTTTCGAAGCCGATCTGACCCAATCTCCAGCGGCAGAAGGACATGGCCTACAACCAGTAGTGTATTTAGGTTTTGTGCTGCCCTAGGCCTGACTAAACCTGTGCACCCCCTAATTTAAATATGACCCACAACTTCCTGTCAAGGCCACGCCTCCTTCTGTTTAAGACCCGCCCTGAAATTTTCAAGTTGGGACACTAGTTCTGAGGGCCTGGAGGAGGTGGGGGGGTGGCAATGGATTCCCTTAATTTGCATAGATTTCCTCTTACTTCCTGTTTGGCTATGTGGCAGGAAGTGAAGGGAAGTCTCTGCAATGGGACAGAGATGGTTAAAAAAACTGACAGGGGTTATAACCCTTCCTTACTCTATCCAAAATGGGGAAAAAACGTGTGGCCTATAGTTCTACTCCAAGCACAAATTTCTGATAATTTTATGGAGAGGACTAAGAAGATATAACCATGCCAATGGTCCAGCAGATAACATATAGCACAGTTAGGAAGGTTTGTGGTCCAGGATGATAGGACAGTCATCCTGGACCCCCCCCCCCCCCCCCCCCCACGCACACACACACACACACACACACACACTTGCGAAATGCTTGCCTCCCGCATACCTCAAGCATTGCAGTCGCTTTATATGGGCACTAGACTAATTTGCCTCTCAGCCCAATCCGCCCCATCAGACTGGCACTACACTAACAGTGTAGTGCCAGCCAGGGGTGACTCTTTCAATGCTGCCCCCCTGCAAAGTGCTGCCCTATGCCTGGGCCAGGATACAGCATTGCCTACAACGGCTGTGAAATAAATGGGAAGTGGCATCACCCATAGTTACTATGGGGATTTCGTTGTCATCCATCTTCTCTGCACCTGCCTCTACAGTGAAGCCGCGGCTGACAGCTCAGTGTGGGATCCAGTCAGAGCGGGGCAGATCGGCTTTCAATCAATGTATACTTCTTTTTTCTTCACAGGGATAGAAAGGTTAGTGTTGGATCCCTGGTGTCTATACATGCAGGGATTTTAGTTTTTGCATGGATCTCCACTTTAACGCAAGAAAAGTCTCTTCTATTGCTCTGAGCCTAATCCAAATCTCCAAATCCCTTTTTTTATTTGTTGCTACTGTGATCTGTCTTCCTGTTTAGAGGTTGGCCATGTTCGTTCTCCACGGGCTCGCTGTAAGTAGGGACGTAGCCACCCCCTCTTGCACATTCTCAAGATGGACTAGAGACTATGGGCAAACTGTAATCTTGCTCCAATGTTGTTTTTTGGATAGAAACGGCTTTTCTTGGCACACCTCTCGTGCTGGTTAATTGGTGCAATCATTTTCTGATTGTAGATGCATACACTTTGACCCCAACTGTTGCAAGAGTTACCCAAACACAATGAAATTGTAAGGTTCTTGGAGACTTTTTAGCACCAAAGAGTAGATGGTACTGGTTATGAGTCTCTCGGTATTTGTCCATCCTTGCAGTAATAATCTGTTTCTAAAATTTGAATGTTGATATTTCTTCCGGTTGCTAGTCGTTTTTTAAGGTAAAGCGTGGCTTCCTCCTGTGAATTTTTCATTTTATTTAAAGCCCATCTCCAGACCAAAAAAAAGGTTTTCCCATTTAGTGGGCCTGTGCCCGCACTGCACAAGTTTCCTGCTTGTTTTATATGGGGGAGAGGAGAAAGGAGACGTGACTTCCTAATCCTCCTTTCCCCCCAGCACAAGACAGGTCTGGCATCCCCATGCTCCAGCGATCTTGAATTGTGGACTGTTTCTGACGTCATCAAGCCAGAGCAGGCTCCAAAAACCATGAAGTGCCCACCGCTGGACCGTGGGGGAGTGCCTTTTTTAGGTGGAATGAAGGATCAGGTGAGTATAAGCTTTTTTTCTCATCCCCAGGAAAAAAAACGAGCAGCTGACCCGTGCAGCGCGGGCCCGGACCCACTGCATGGTGAAACTCTTTTCTTGTCTGGAGTTGGTTTCTAATGCTAGACAAAAATTGTGATGGCTTATATTTGTTTTAAATTAAAGCGGAGGTTCACCCTAAAGGTGAACTTCATATGAGTAAGATCAGCAGCCCTAATACATATATTTTTTTTTTTTCGTACGTCAATCTTTACCTTGATTCAGAAGCATTTATTAAGTGTATTCGTACAGTTTGTACTCCTGCGCTGACCTTAAAATATAAATGAATATGTATATATGCGTGAGATTCATAAACAAGCTCTTGTGAAACGTTATCTCTGAAAATGTGATGCATTCACATATATGAAAACAAATGTAAAAATTATATAAAACGAAAAAATAAATAAACCCCTTCTCCCCTGCAAACTCCTAAGCGCGTCTGCGCTGTCAATCAATAGTGAAAATACGGAACTATAAATACACTAAATAGTCCAGTGCAATCGTGCATTAATACAATGTCCTCAAAAGCGTGCCTGCAGGAATTTGTGCTTTGCTGAAAAAAATCTGTGACTTTGCCACCTTATAGTGTCACCACCACCTCCTATTGCGCTATGCTCTCACCAGATTCAAAAAGGTAAACTGCATATAATCATATGGTGTACGGTTTCCTCTTCTGGTTCCCGAATCTCTGCGCTCCAACTCTCTATGGGTTCTCTTATACTCCCAAGAAAAAAAGCCCATATGGTGTAGTACGTTTTAACAGGTTTTATTCATGAAACATTAAAAACGAATTTTACACTCGCATGTTCCTGTGCCCAAGACGGCACTAGCCTGTCCAGCGTCACTGCTACCTCCCCGGCGTGCGTTCCAGCGGACGGAAATACCTGTGCGGTATCGTTCCAGGGGTCAGGGTCGTGTGGCGTAAAAGTGTGTGGTACCCCCGCGCCTCAACGCGTTTCGAATACTTAGATTCGTCCTCGGGAAGCTTCCTGAACGCACCACGGTCGAATACACTTTATAACTTTGCACAACTGCACCACCTGGTGGAGTATACCACAACTGCAGCAGACCAAATAATTTTTTTTTTCACAAGAAAGCAGACCAAATAATTTAATTTATATTAACACGTAATATTTTTTGCGCCGGTACAACCACTCACAACAGAAGCATTTATTGTAGTTTCCGGGTATTGTTCCCCGCGGGAGTGGTCGTGTCGTTCGTTTTCCCCGACGACCCAGTGTGATGTGGGTGCTGTGCGCAATGTCTCCTGGGAGTGATGTGTCTAGATTCCCAGGAGACGATCTGTACTGTGCTATCCGCTACCAGGAAGTCTTTGCTTGTGGGCTTCACAATGCCCACAAGCAAGATAGAAAACGCCAGGATGAAATTTTAAAACTTCTAGCAAGTGAGTGTTTCCATGACGTGTGTTACTATGCATTGCACATTAAACTAAAAAAAGGAGAAACCGCGGAACCTCCGCTTTAAGGTCCTATGTGTAACTTCTCAGGTTTTGAATTTACTGCTTTGATGGATTTTTTTTTTTTTTTTTTTTTTTTTTTTCAGTGATCGATGTGGGGATAACCCAAATCAAAAAGTAATCCACGGGGTTATCAACTCCTTTGTTCATGTTGAACAGTATAAGAAAAAATTTCCCTTAAAGGTATGTGATTTCTTTTTATTGATTTGACTGTGTTCATATAAATTGTAGAGCAACACCATGGTTAGGGCTGCTTTCACACCTGAGTGTTTCAAAGTTGCGCGTTTCTACTGTGTTTTTGCCGTGATTTTTACGGCTATTTTGTACAGGTCACCAATGTAAGAAGCAGAAAAACACATGTAATCTGCCCCAAAGAAGCTCCTGTTCGTGTTTTTTTTTTTTTTGTTTGTTTTTATGAGCCCAAGGTGATTTTCAGGCGTTTTGCTTCAGGTGACAAAAAGCTAATTTTTTTTTTTTCTGATGTTTTACAAGCTGAAAACGCTCAGGTGTGAATGCAGCCTTAGGGTGTTCTCTCCTTTTTACACAAACTTCATCAGTTCCCCCACCAACTTTCTTCCCCCCTTTTTTTTTTTTCTTTTCTTTTCTTTTCTTTTCTTCTTCTTTTTTTTTTTTTTAATTAAAACTGAATGATCAGTGTTTACATCTGTCTGAAAAACTGATAGATGGATCCAGACTGAACACCCACGTGAAGGGCCCTTAGAATAGTGTTGGATCCCACGATAATGCATTAAAATTAAATGCTCTTACATTAGTTTATACATTCGTCTTCAATAAAGTTCAGTTTACATCAGAATAAAGTGCATCCATTTTTCAAAATTCTTTTTGTTGAAAATAGTTATAAGTGGACAAAAGTGTAAACAAAAAAAGTATAAATACATAAAAGCATGAGTTTACATCTGTCTGCAAAGACAGAAAAGGATACAAACCTTTATCTATTTTTATTCTATGGGCATCAAGTCAGATGTAAGTGGACGTATATCAGTTTACATTCCCCCCCCATAGACACACAGTGGTGGTTATTTACGAAAGGCAAATCCACTTTGCACTACAAATGCAAACTGCACTTAGTGCAGTCCCTGTAAATCTGAGGGGTAGATCTGAAATGAGGGGAAGCTCTGCTGATTTTATCATCCAATCATGTGCAAGCTAAAATTATGTTTTTTATTTTCCTTGCATGTCCCCGCTCAGATATTCAGTGACTGAACTTCCAAGTGCGCTTTCAGTGCAATTTTAAGTGTAGTTTGCACTTGTAGTGCAAAGTGGATTTGCCTTTCGTAAATAACCCTAATTGTGTTTAGTCTTGATCTGTCTGAAAAGCTGATAGACGGATCCAGACTGAATGCCCTATTAAAGGGCCCTAAATGTATTCTTGCCAAGACCTGAAGCTACTTCTCTGCAATTAGAATCACCCCTGCCATAAATAGGTCTGAGCCTTATTGGTTCCTTTAGGGCAGTGTTTCCCAACTCCAGTCCTCGAGGCGCCCCAACAGGTCATGTTTTCAGGCTTTCCATTATTTTGCACAGGTGATTTGATCAGTTTCACTGCCTTGGTAATTACCACAGCCGTTTCATCTGAGGGAAATCCTGAAAACATGACCTGTTGGTGTGCCTTGAGGACTGGAGTTGGGAAACACTGCTTGAGGCTGGGTTCACACTACTACACTACTTTCATCCTACTTTGCTCTGCTACATTGGTCCTACATTTATCCTACATTGGTCCTACATCCATCCTACTTTCATGAACAGGATACTACTTTGGTCCGACTTCAATGATATTCAATGGGCCTGAAGTAGGATCAATGTAGGACCAAAAGTAGTACAGGGAGCATTTTCAAAGTCCGACCGACTTGTGTAGGACACTACAAGACGCTCTCATAGGGAAACATTGAACACAGAGCAAAGTAGGATGAAAGTAGTGTAGTAGTGTGAACCCAGCCTTAGGGAAATAAGTCCAGCTCCATAGAAACGACACATTTAGGCCCCATTCACATCTAACGATTTGGAATCGGAGGCATAATCGGCACGATTTTGCCCTCCATTCCAAATTGTGCTAAAATCACAGCAAAACATGTGACGTGCATTTGGGTGGCATTCATTATTTATTTTTATTTTTTTTAAAGGCATCTCAATGGCAGTGCAATTTTAATGAGATTGAGAAAAACATGTGAAGCTTGTTGACCAAAAAAAGTGCGGGAGGTTCTCCGCTCAACAAACGCCTATAGCACAGTCCACTCAAATGAATGGGCTGCCCTGTGCGTGACATACGGACGTGCGCGCAACTCGCCCCAAAAAAATTGCGAGCGGGAATGCATGTTCCTGTGAATAGGGCCTTCTATGTAGATTCTTAGAGCAGGGGTGCCCATCCTTTTGAAGAGTGAGGGCCACTTAAGCGACTTGGTAACCAGTCATGGGCCACAATAAGCAGATGACAGGTCTGCGTCGACTCACACAGCCCACTCTACCCTATGGGCCCTCTCATCTGATCAAATGGAAGGGGATGGATCCACTTCAGTTTTTTTAGCAGATCGGATTGGAAGGAGGCAGGTGTAAATGAACACAAGTCTGTTTACATCTGCCGCTCCATAGAGGTGAATGGTGGGTCCGATTGGGTCAGACAGATCATGTTAAAGGGGCCTAAGGCTACTTTTACACTGGGGGTCTGCGGTCTACCCACACCGCGGATGCAGCGCAGTGCACCTGTGGCTTTCCTGCATGTTGGCTGTACTTTGCCATAGAATTCTATCATATTCTGCAGGTTTGGTGCACTTTCTGAAAGTGCATCACACCCACAGGTAAAACCAGAAGTCTACGGCTCAGTGAAGGTAAGTGAATACTGCGCTACACCTGCGGATTAGTTTGAAAGCAGTAACCACTGCAGAACATATATGTCCATACGTATATATATACACACTGTGATTTTAGTAATAAACTTTCTCAGGCAGAGTGCATTTGGTATCGCTCCACCTTTGACCGGAGCCGGTGCTATACAGTAAGCATTGGCTTATGCAGCTCTGTTCTGCAGCTGCTTGCTTCCTCTACTGCTAGCTTCATTCACAACACTAATTCTCTGGCATGGCGGTTAGACAACCTTCAATCTGGGCTTGCCAACCCGCCATCCCAGAGCTGGAGGGCACCCCTGTCTTAGAGTATACTGTATGTACTGTTTTAGGTGTTCTTGTTTCCACCACAGTCTGTCTATTAATTTAATGTTTTTCCCTTTCTTTGTATTGGATGACCATGGTAGGTACGTTGGATCACTAGCTGTTTGGCGGCAAAGGCTGATATAAATGTTTACTGTTCTATAAAGTATCAAATAATATCTCCGCCTTCTATAAATTACTAAAAATGTTGTTCTCTTTGATTCAGTTTTATCAAGAAATTTTTGAATGGCCTTTTCTGGCTGAAACAGGGGAGTATTACAAACAAGAGGCTTCAAATTTATTACAAGAATCAAACTGCTCACAGTATATGGAAAAGGTAATCTTTGCTGTTCATTCTGTTCAGACTTTAGATTTCAGAGGAATGATTGGAGATTACGAGGGTGTGTGGTTTTTTGATTTTGTTGTATCTGTTATATAGTATTCATCTCACCAATGTCTTCACTGTTTCTCTGCAGATTTTAGGTAGATTAAAAGATGAAGAGATGCGATGTAGGAAATATTTAAACCCAAGTTCTTATAGTAAAGTGATTCACGAATGCCAACAGAGAATGGTCGCCGACCACTTGCAGTTTCTACATGCAGAATGTCACAATATCATTAGACAAGAAAGGAGAGATGGTAAGTGTCCTGTAAGGGTTATAGGACAGACACCACCAGTTCTGGTAGTAAAATGAACAGAACGAATAGAAGAGCCCGAGGTAAACAGACGTGTATAGAACCCAGAAAAAATGTTTGACAACCTTTTACCATTACACTAGATCTAAACTTTAAAAAGGCTTCATGTAACCTATCATTGAGCACCTCATTGCTGCCCTTTGACTCGCTGCATATGAGATCATCAGAAAGATGCAGTGCTACCGCATGCCAAAATGGTCTAATTTTGCAAAATAATTGATTTCAAGTGAAGTGCAACACCAACCAGCCATTTTATTTTTATATTGCCGTGGTCACTGGTGAGATTTAACACGACTTGGTGCTCTGATAACAACACAGGAAGTTAACGGCATTTCCTGAATGGGATCACTGCAATAAAAAGTGTATCTAAGTATCTAATCCTTCCTCCAAAGTACTTTTATTTCTCTGTGTCCTCACTGTAAAGATTGTTCAGCTTTTTGCTAATAGTTTGAAAAGCATGTTGGGTAGAGCTGCACGATTCTGGGGAAAAATGAAAATCGCGATTCTTTTTCTTAAAATGAAGATGGCAATTCTCTCACGATTCTCAATTTTTTTTTTTTTTTGACTGTGGTAATATTCATTATATTATAAGGGACAATGGTTGCCGGTATTTTAAGTCCACAGGCTCACATCACATGCCCCCCTTTAATAGCCTGACTGCAGTGTCATCTGCAAGGTCTGGGGTAGCTGACTGTGGTAATATTGATAATATGGGTAGCTGACTCGGACTGTGTGGTAATATTCATAATATATTATAAGGGGGACACTGACAGTGGTTGCCGGTATTTTAAGTCCACTCCTCACGTGTCCCCCTTTAATAGCCTGACAGTCAGACAGGCTATTAAAGGGGGGCATGTGAGCCAAGGAGTGGACTTAAAATACCGGCAACCACTGTCCCTTATTATGAATATTACCACAGTCTGCTACCCAGAGTCTGTGGTAGCTGACTGTGGTAGAATTGATAATATGGGTAGCTGACTCAGACTGTGGTAATATTCATAATAAGGGACAGTGGTTGCCAGTATTTTATTACTAATATTTCCACTGTCTGAGTCAGCTACCCATATTATCAATATTACCACAGTCAGCTACCCCAGACTCTGGGTAGCAGACTGTGGTAATATTCATAATAAGGGACAGTGGTTGCCGGTATTTTAAGTCCACTCCTCGGCTCACAGGCCCCCCCTTTAATAGAATGACTGAAAGGTCTGGGCCTGGCTGGGGTAGCTGACTCTCACTGTGGTCACTGGTGTTCATGATATATTATATTATGTACATTGTATACACTGCTTAACGCAAGGAAGCTTACTCAACTCACTGTGTTTTGGAGACTGTAGTGGCGGGTGACACCTGCTGCGCACACACACCCCATACATACATACATGCATACATACAGACACATGGGCTGGTTACCTTCTGCTGCCTCCTGGTCATGTCGGTGGGCTGTTTGGCATTGGAGGGATAGGCGATACACCTCATAATGAAGACAAAGCTGTAGCCGGCTCCTTCTCTCCCGTTCCTCCCTCTGTGCCTCCTCTCTGCCCTCACTATTGATGGACGGACTGGCTGGTCTGGTGAGGGTGGTGTTTCTGGAGTCCCGGGAAGGTGCATGGGATTGGCATGCAATTCTTTGTGATCAAGTTGCACCTGAAATCTCAATAGTGTGAATCAGATCTAAGGCTTGGTTCACACTAGTGCTGGCCGTGCATCCTGTGTTTGCTCGGGCATGGCAGCCCATTAATTTGAGTAGGCTGCTGTGCCACATAAAACGCACAAAGAAGGTGCATGCACCCTTTAAAAAAATAAAAAAATGCGGCCACAGGGAAGCTGACTATGCGGCTTCCCGGTGGTTCCCAAACCCAAGATTTCACTGCAGACTAAGATGCGTGGGGGTGCTTTTCAGAATGGCAGCCCCACACATCTCACAAGAGCAGTGTAATTGGGCTGCGGGTGGTTGTGGGTGCAGGAATCGATGCAAACGCACAGTCCGCACTAGTGTAAACGGATCCTACAAAGTGCCCTGCGAATATAGTGTGGGAGTGTTGAGTGCAGCTCTTAATAGACCAAAGTGTTTGCTAGCTTTACAGCTGGTGTTTAGTAAAAAGCCTGGCAACCTTGCTAAATGCCAATTTAAAGTGCATTTCTACTTTTTCAGCCAAATTTAAGAAAACCCCCTTCTCTGTTTACAATGGGTATAGAAAAGAATCCCCCCCCCCCCTTTAAAATCCCATTTTGTCTCTTTGCAGCTGAAATGAAGACACACTGTTTTCATTGTATCCAGCTGTATTTACTCAGAGAAGTTTGTAACATCTAAGTGAAAGATATAACTCCAACATGAAGGGGGAAAAAAAAAAACAGAATCACTGAGTTGGAAAACGGATCACCCCCCTAATGTCAGTGTTTTGTTGGGCCACCTTTTATTTTATTTACAGTCTTTAGTCTGTTGGGATATATCTCTACTAAGTTGCACATCTAGACTTTGCAATATTTGCCGACTCCTCTTTGCAGATCTGCTCAAGTCCAATTAAATTTGATGGTGACCTTTTGTGGACTGCAGTCTTCAAGTCATTCCACAGATTTTCAGTGAGATTTAAGTATTGTTTTTGTTTACACCCGCCCACATCCGATAAAAACAGACAGATGGGGGATCTGAGTTCCATGTAAATGGACAGGCAGTCGGCTTACGTTCGACCACCCATGGAGAACAGGGGCCTGTGTCCTTGTCAGCTCTGCATGGCAGAGCAGACATGGACCTGTCAACCTCCTGCTCAGTGGGGCCCCAGGGGGACATGGTATATACATTGTTGTTTTAAATCCACTTGTGACCAGAAAACAAATCCTTGCACCAGCTTTGCCTACAGTTTGCATTGACAAATTTATTATGAGCTGCATTGCGTAAAATTTGAGTATGGTCTCAGATTGAATTCATTAAATCAAAAATAAAATGTACCATCATCCGGAATTAGTTAGGAAAAAGAGGGGGACCAGGAATAGAGGAGTAGCGGCTGCTAGTACCGCAAGCTCACACAGACTATTACCCAGACAAAAATATCAATTGGACTTTCTCTGTACTGATGACATGAATCAATGTAGTAAAAATTCATTTATTATACATAAAAACATACAGTTTTAATATAAAAATTGTTACAAACGGAAACCGTAGGGTATCAGCAGTTGTGAGGAAGAGTCATAGAAGAACCTCTACCGGTTTCACGGATGACCGCTCCTCTGTGACTCCCCTAAAGCTGCAAATCTGGGACGCTGCACGGCAGTGCAGTCGTTTTCTTGCTGGCTCCCTCCAACCTTCACTGTTTCTCAGTGTTTGGGGGTCTCTCTGTCCTGGCTTACAGCTGCTTACCTTCAGCTGCTTCTGCCATTTCACAACCAACTACTTCCTTGATGCCTGCTCCCCGGCCGCCCATAGCCTAATGCTTTTATCAGCATAGAGTTTACCCATTTTTTGCCTCCCCCTTGTTCGCCACGGGGGACCTTGGTCAGTGAAGTTGCACTACGGTCCTTGACTCCTGACTACCTCCTGAAGAAGCGGTCATCCGCGAAACCGGTAGAGGTTCTTCTATGACTCTTCCTCACAACTGCGGCTACCCTACGGTTTCCGTGTGTAACAATCATTCTGTATCTCAAAGTGAGGTTGATGGTCCTAGCTCTGTTTTATATTAAAACTATGTTTTTATGTATAATAAATGAATTTTTACTACATTGATTCATGTCATCAGTACCGAGAGTCCAATTGATATTTTTGTCTGGGTAATAGTCTGTGTGAGCTTGCGGTACTAGCAGCCGCTACTCCTCTATTCCTGTTCCCCCTTTTTCATGAGCTGCATTGCCTTTAAATGTGTGTACCTGCAGGCAGTTTTAATTTGGTCGACTAAATTTAATACTATTTTAGTCGACTAAAATGCGAGTAAAACTATTGAAATGACTAAAATACGGCTAAAACTAAAATGGCATTTTGGTCAAAAGACTAAAACTAAATTGAAATTTGACTTCAAAATGAACACTGGTCTGTAGTGCATGTTAATACCTTAATACTATAAATGATAACATATTATATTTTCACTCCAGCAGTATATAATGAGTTAGGAAATTGTAGAGAAATGTTAAACAATGCATTACAATTTAATTACACTCATTGGGTTTTAGTCGACTAAAATGTACTGGAGATTTAGTCGACTAAATAGGACTAAAACAATTGCAGAAGACTAAAATGGGACTAAAACTAAAATGCCATTTTAGTCCCAAGGCTAAAACTAAATCAAAATTTGCTGCCAAAATTAGCCTGCAGGTACCCCAGTGGAATATGTAAGCAGTTTGTGTGGTTTAGGCTAGAGAAAAACATAGCCAAAATATTGGCGTGCTACAGCATGTGTCCTATAATGTTCATAGCTTTATTTTTTACCTCTTATGATGGCTTGCAACAAGTTGAAAGTGTTGCTAAACCCTACATTTTAATTGCCTATCACAACCTGACTTCTTATTAGAGCTGGTCAAAAGATTGCTGCCTCAAGGCTCCAGCTTTAGGGTGTCTCGGTTGCCTTGCAGGGACCTGTAGAGTCACTCTTGCATGCACACTCCCAGCACACGCACACACGGCACTGAAGCCTATAATGGCAAGTCACTCCCCTGCTTCCCCTTCCCACCTCTTAGCTAATTGATTGACAGCAGCTCAGGACTGCACTGTACTATTTTGACCTGCTCCATGTGATGTACTTGGCACACTCCCCAAAAGGGAAGTTCAGGAATGCAGCTCTGAGAGAGCCAAAGCCAGGCTTTTTTTTCTAACAAACTGTAAGGGCTTGGACACCCATATAAATAGGTTATTAATTGGGGAATTTTGATTTGTTTTGAATGCTAATGGTGAAAATGCTAAGTGTTTTGACTTGCTTTTTGGTGATTGCAGACATGGCCAATATGTATACCCTTCTACGTTCAGTAGCCAGTGGTTTACCTCATATGATTCAGGAATTACAGAACCATATCCATGATGAGGGCCTTAGAGCTGTTAGTAATCTTTCTCAGGAAAATGTAAGTATTCCAATAATTGTTCTAGCCAGTAGTAGTCGTTTGTTTTTAAAAGTGGACTTGTTCTGGAATGTTGAAGATGTTTCACTTAAAACAAGGGTCTCCAAACATTCTACACAAAGGGCCAGTTTACTGTCCTTCAGATTTTAGAGGGGCCGGACTTTGGCCATTGGGAGAAGATAATGCATCAGGATTGGTGGTCGGTGGGAGTAAAGGAATACATGGCACCCCTGAGGTCAGGAGGAGGAAGAAGAGTGCCCCTATATTGGAATTAGTGGGAGAAATGGCGCCTCATCGTTGGCATCATTAGAAGAACTCATAGCCTATAGTTGTCAGTGGGAGAAATGGTTCCCCATCATTGGTGGCAGTAGAAGGAATAGTGCCCCATCATTGGTGGCAGTAGAAGGAATAGTGCCCCATCATTGGTTTCAGAGGGAGGAATTATGCCTCGCTGTTGGTGTCAGTGGAAGCAATAGTGTGGGCCACAGTTTGGAGACCACTAAGCTAAAGAAGCTCCTTGAATAAACCACCAAACACCTTCAAAATTACAGGAACACGTCCACTTATATGTGAGTAAATGACCTGGACAAATTAGAACTCTTAGGCCTCGTACACACGGGCAAACATGTACGATGAAAACGGTCCGCCGGACCGTTTTCAGCGTACATGCCCGCTTGGAGATTTCTGTATGATGGCTGTACACACCATCATACAGAAATCCACGTGTACACGATACGCGGTGACGAGGCCGCGCCGCGACGATGACGCAGTGACGTGCGCGGCCCTGGAAGTTCAATGCTTCCACGCATGCGTCGAAGTCATTCGACGCATGCGAGGGATGGCGGCCGCTCGGACATGTACGGTAGGTCTGTACAGACGACCGAACATGTCCGACGGGCAGGATTCCAGCGGGCATGTTTCTAAGCAAGTTTAGAAACATTTGCCCGCTCGAAAACTGTCTGACGGGCAAATGTACGCTGGAATCCTGTCCGCTCGGCTGTACAGACGACCGAACATGTCTGCTGAAACTGGTCCGCGGACCAGTTTCAGCAGACATTGTTCGGTCGTGTGTACGGGGCCTTAGCCCAAATTGTTAATTTCCCATCTTGTGTGTTTTTTTTTTTTTTTTCTTTCTTTCTTTCCTGATTCTACTTGTGTTACTGTGCTGGATCTTTGTCTTCATACCCCAATACCAAATTCTCTGGCAATGTCGCTTGCATATTGTTAGATTTGTTTAACCACTTAACCCCCCAGGCCTATTTTTTGGAATTGTTTGTTTACATGTAAACAAAATCAGTTTATTTTGCTAGAAAATTTCTTGGCACCCCCAAAATAGATAGATAGAGATATATATATATATATATCTATCACACACACACACACATATATATATATCACACAAACGCACACAGTGGGTACGGAAAGTATTCAGACCCCCTTACATTTTCACTCTGTTATATTGCAGCCATTTGCTAAAATCATTTAAGTTCATTTTTTTCCTCATGAATGTACACACAGCATCCCACATTGACAGAAAAACACAGAATTGTTGACATTTTTGCAGATTTATTAAAAAAGAAAAACTGAAATATCACATAGTCCTAAGTATTCGTCCCCTTTGCTCAGTATTTAGTAGAAGCACCCTTTTGATCTAATACAGCCATGAGTCTTTTTGGGAAAGATGCAACAAGTTTTTCACACATAGATTTGGGGATCCTCTGCCATTCCTCCTTGCAGATCCTCTCCAGTTCAGGTTGGATGGTAAACGTTGGTGGACGGCCATTTTTAGGTCTCTCCAGAGATGCTCAATTGGGTTTAAGTCAGGACTCTGGCTGGGCCATTCAAGAACAGTCAGAGTTGTTGTGAAGCCACTCCTTTGTTATTTTAGCTGTGTGCTTAGGGTCATTGTCTTGTTGGAAGGTAAACCTTCGGCCCAGTCTGAGGTCCTGAGCACTCTGGAGAAGGTTTTCGTCCAGGATATCCCTGTACTTCATCTTTCCCTCGATTGTAACCAGTCGTCCTGTCCCTGCAGCTGACCCCCCCACCCACTGCATGATGCCAACGCCAACATTCTTCACTGTTGGGACTGTATTGGACAGGTGGTGAGCAGTGCCTGGTTTTCTCCACACATAACGCGTAGAATTAAGGCCAAAAAGT
This sequence comes from Rana temporaria, assembly GCF_905171775.1. Classification (NCBI taxonomy): domain Eukaryota; kingdom Metazoa; phylum Chordata; class Amphibia; order Anura; family Ranidae; genus Rana; species Rana temporaria. The sequence goes on along the minus strand of NC_053493.1, from coordinate 62,982,222 downwards.
TCTATCTAGGTCTCATCAGACCAAAGAATCTTATTTCTCACCATCTTGGAGTCCTTCAGGTGTTTTTTTTTTTTTTTTTTTAGCAAACTCCATGCGGGCTTTCATGTGTCTTGCACTGAGGAGAAGCTTCCGTCGGGCCACTCTGCCATAAAGCCCCGTCTGGTGGAGGGCTGCAGTAAAGGTTGACTTTCTACAACTTTCTCCCATCTCCCGACTGCATCTCTGGAGCTCAGCCACAGTGATCTTTGGGTTCTTCTTTACCTCTCACCAAGTCTGTTCTCCCCCAATAGCTCAGTTTGGCCGGATGGCCAGCTCTAGGAAGGGTTCTGGTTCTGGTCATACCAAATGTCTTCAATTTAAGGATGATGGAGGCCACTCTGCTATTTGGAACCTTAAGTGCAGCAGAATTTTTTTGTAACCTTGGCTGGATCTGTGCCTTGCCACAATTCTGTCTCTCAGCTCTTCAGGCAGTTCCTTTGACCTCATGATTCTCATTTGCTCTGACATGCACTGTGAGCTGTAAGATCTTATATAGACAGGTGTGTGTGGCTTTCCTAATCCAGTCCAATCAGTATAATCAAACACGGCTGGACTCAAATGAAGGTGTATAACCATCTCAAGGATGATCAGAAGAAATGGACAGCACCTGAGTTAAATATGAGTGTCACAGCTTAGGACCATGTGATATTTCAGTTTTTATTGTTTTAATAAATCTGCAAAATGGGATGCTGTGTGTACATTAATGAGGAAAAAATGAACTTAAATGATTTTAGCAAATGGCTGCAACATAACAGAGTGACAAATTTAATGGGGTCTGAAAACGTTCCGTACCCACTGTGTGTGTGTGTGTGTGTGTATGTGTATATGTATATATATATATATATATATATATATATATATATATATATATATATATATATATATATATATATATATATATATATATATATAATATATTAGTGTGTGTGTGTGTGTGTGTGTGTAAAATTTTATTTTTTAAAAGACTGTCCTGTCTTTGAACACCTAACCACTTATTCTGTGCTTCTCTAATATTTTTTTAGATGCCAACCCTATTTGTGGAATCCGTCTTAGAAGTCCACAGTAAATTTGTTCAGCTTGTCAACACTGTTTTAAATGGAGATCAACATTTTATGAGTGCACTAGACAAGGTAAGCTGAAAACCAGAAATCTTTCTCTTAAATGTAAAGGGAAATCTGCTGTGTGTGTATTGCTGTACTTACAATGAAATAATATCCCCTATTACCAATATTGTGACATATAATATCCTATTGGCATATTCTACCAAATGTTCCTTGAAACCTGCACTTAAGGCTGGTACTCACTGGATATCGATGAGTTCAACAGAAACCGGCCAACATTCGGCCAGTGTGTGCCTCAGCCTGTCTAATAGAAGCTGGTCTAATGTTCGGCTTCTGTCAAACGGTCATGCTGGAAAACCAGCCGCCGACCAGTGTGTTCTGGTGGGGGGTGGGGGAGGTACCCCTGTCAGAACACAGTAGCTCAATAGGGAGATTGCTGTACTAACATTGCATGGTTAGTAAAGCTTGCTCCTTGGGGTTTTAACGTTCAGATCGCTGGGCTGAATGGAAAAAGCTACCTGTGTACACCAGGCTTTAAAGTTGTTCTAAATACTAAACTTTTTTTTTTAACCTTAATACATTCCCTGCGTGAAGGTAAAGAATGTTTAGGTAACGTATCGCCCTCCCTCCTTCAATACTTAGGTGAAAGGGAATAGCCGCTCCAGGTGAGAGCCCAGACGAACATCCACCGTTGCAGACAACTCGGGTGCAGGCAATGCACTTAGCAAAGCAGGAACAAAGATTGTCTCTGGACAGTTGGACACTGAACAAATTGTAGCCTTTATTGAAAAAAGGACAGCACTACAAGTCACAGCAACGTAAAATAAAGCCCAACTTTGACGCGTTTCGCACTAACACTAGTGCTTAGTCATAGCTGACTATGACTAAGCACTAGTATTAGTGCGAAACGCGTCAGAAGTTGGGCTTTATTTTATTTTACATTGCTGTGACTTGTAGTGCTGTCCTTTTTTCAATAAAGGCTACAATATGTTCAGTGTGCAACTGTCCAGAGACAATCTTTGTTCCTCCCCTTCAATACTTACCTGAGCCCTCACTCAGTGCCAGCGTTGTGCGCATTTGTAGCGGCTCTCCCCACTTTCATAGGCTTTGTTGAGGCCATCGGTTAAATCCTGTAATGACGGAGCAGGGGGTGGGACTGAGCCACGCTGTCTGTATCTATGCAGGTAGCATGGCTTGGGATCGAGCCCACAGGTAGGTGTGACACAATAAAAAGTGGAGGAGCCAGCAGCGCCTGTGGGGAATCCAAGAAGAGGAGGATTAGGGCTTCTCTGTGGAATTGCACAGAGCAGGTAAGTATATCATATATTTAATTTTTTATTAAATTTTTTTCGAATTACTTTAAGCCCACACTGGGCTGCGGGAATGAAGCCGTGCGAGTTCAGCTTAACTCGCTCGATTTCACTCCCGCTTGTCAGTCCCGATTTCGACCACGATTTCAGCGACATCTGTGCGGGTTTCTGCACAGATGTCATTGTAAATCGCAGCCCGAAATCACAAATGGTAGTACAGAAACAACTTTTTTAAATCGGTACAACGCCGCAGACGTGGCATCGCATCGATTAGGACGGTGCCATTGACTGCAATTGCCGCCGATTTGACATGTCAAAACGCATGTCAAAATGCTCCAGTGTGAACCAGTGCTAAGACCTATTTTCCAACATGCCTAGAGTAATTTATTCATGTAGATGTTGTTTGTTTTTGCAGTAATTGTTTTTACAGACTTCACTTTTAGTGAAACCAAGCCTACACCCCTGCTCAGCACTTGCAAGAATAAAATATACGCATTTGTTAAGAAATCATCTTTTTTAATGTTGTTACAAGATTGTGCCACAGGAGGGCATCCAATAAACCTTCTGCAGTTGTGTCTGTCTTTTATGGGGACTAACTTTTAAATACATTTATTTGAGAATAGAGAAGATGACGCTACACTTGACTCAATGTAGTTCATGGTGGCTGAGCACTTCACAGCATGCATTGAGTGTTTGGTAAAAACTAGAGGCCTTTGTACTACCTGCAACTCATTTTAAAGCAATATCTAATCTGGTCACAATTATGCTTTATTTATCTAGATACTCTCTGATGTATATGAAGCCAAAGTGCACGGACACAACCCAATCAGAATGCATCCTTCATAGCTTTGATTTAAATAATATGAAACCTGATTGGCTGTTATAGGTTATATACCAGCTAATTAGATTTCAATGGGTTTAAATGTTTTTTTTTTTTTTTTTTCATTTTATATTTAAAAAGGAGTTGTGGTACAGAGAGCCTAATTTTATTGCTCAGTAAGCATAAATCTAAACCATAAATAAATGAGAATCTTCAAAACAACGTGGCTCAGCCATGTCGCTCATTCCGAGTTCTGTAAAGAGAAAAGTACAGGGTCTGGCAGCCTTTGCGACTGTAGTTCTCCATTAACTACCACGGTGCTGTTGAGTGCTGTGATAGTTCATTGACATTTTATGTTAATGTGTAACTGCTTGGCTGTACAATGTGTGGCCCAACAACTTGTACAGTCTGCAAGAGCTCTGCCTAGCACCCACAATCTGCTGATCTTTCCAGGCTCCCAATAAAAAAATAAAATGCACATTTTTTTTTTTTTTACCTACAAAAATGTGCATTTATTTAATTTTTTAAAAAGGTGAACTTATCCTTTTTTATTTGCCAGTGGACATTAATGGTCCTTGCCTAATCTGGTCCATTACAGTTGGGTGTTTGTAGGTGATTGTATGTTGGTGGACTCCCTTTTTACCTGTGCAGACACCCTGGCCAACCAGTCTAAAGGAAGGGATTTATCGCCCAGGTTCGATTTTCCTGTCTTATCACTGCTGTTTGCCTAGAGCTTTAGTGCCTAACTTGCTGCCCTTTGGTACTTCTAGTACAGCCCTCAAGGCACTGCAGATGACCTTGGGTTTTTTTTTTTCACTGCTCTTAGGCCAATGAAAAAAAAAATATTCTTTAAGCCAGGTTCCCACATATGTGCGGACACGGGATCGTGCCTGGGGTCCGGTGTGTCCCTGTTCATCGGTTCAGGTGTGAATCAGGTACAAATGTTTGCCTGAATTCGCACATGAATAAGATGAAAAAAATGCACAGGACCCTTCTTTAATGCTGCCCCAGACCTGTGTGAACCGGCTCAATTGAGAGCCGATCACACTAGCCTGTAATGGGAATTTAATGCGGAGAAACCCACATCCAATTGATATATATGTGAAACCTAGCCTTAGCCTGGCTTCTAGTAATTAAATTACTTTTATTTATTTCACGTTATCTAATCTTTGTGTTGTGCCCATTCGTTTTTTCTTCTTTTTTTTTTTTTAACTTTACTTTAAACTTTTTTTTTTTAATTTCTTGTGTTGAGAAAATATCAATTTTGGCACAGATGTGGGCCCATTGATTTGTAAAGGGGCTATAATAGTGATCTCTATCAGTCTCCTGTAATCCAGTCTGACGGTCTCCTGAACAATGTCTTCAGTCTCTAGTAACTCTTATGGCGCGTACACACGACCGTTTTTCATGATGTGAAAAATGACATTTTTTTAAATTGGTTATTAAAAACGACCGTGTGGGGGCCCCAGAGCATTTTTCTCGACATGAAAAATGGCCATTAAAAATGTAGAACATGCTCTAATTTTTCTCGTCTTTTTTCACGTCGTGAAAAACGGTCGTGTGTAGGCTTTAATGACGGGGAAAAAATGCGCATGCTCAGAAGCAAGTTATGAGACGGGAGCACTCGTTCTGGTAAAACTAGCATTTGTAGTGGAGATAGCACATTCATCACGCTGTAACAGACTGAAAAGCACGAGGACTGAAAAGCGCGAATCGTCTCTCACCAAACTTTTACTAACACGAGCATCAGCAAAAGCAGCCCAAAGGGTGGCGCCATCCGAATGGAACTTCCCTTTTTATAGTGTTGTCGGACGTGTTGTACGTCACCGCGCTTTGCTCGAGCATTTTTTTTATTTAATTTTTCACGATCGTGTGTATGCAAGGCAGGCTTGAAAAGAATCACGTTGAGAAAAATTTATTTTTATTCCATGACATTAAAAACGGTCGTGTGTACGCGGCATAATGGCATGTTCACAATTTCTTATAATCTCCTGTAGCATCCTAGGACCATCTCTAGTAGCATACCTGCAGTTTCTGATCATCTGTTGTATCTCTGCAGTTTCTGACAGCTTTCTATTGCTTCCATATGTGCAGCCCTTTAAAAATGTCAGTGGCTGCACTTGAGGGTCCCGTATAGAGATCAGATTGGTGCTGGGGTTGTCTGCTCAGTTTATAAGCTTGCATGCTCAGCCATAACAAATGTTAATGCTCATGTAATGTACCTCCTGGTTCTGCAGCGCTTTTGGGCCCATTTGCTTTTTTTATTGGTTGGGTAAGGACCGAACTAGAATTGTATTGGTGAGTTAGTTGACGATCTTGCTTTGTGTATACAGGCTCTTACGTGTGTTGTCAACTACCGAGAACCGAAATCCGTCTGCAAAGCACCTGAGCTGGTAGGTCACTCTGTGTCCGTGTGTTTGTTTTTAATACCTTTTTATTTCTTCAAACATTGTCTGTAACTGGAATTTGACAGGTTTGATTATGTACATGCTTCCAAACTCGGTCTAAGCAATTTGTCTAGCATAAAAGTTTTAACTTTACCCATAACTTGATAAAAATGTTATTTAGTAAAAAACATATCTTCCACATTAATAACTATGCTACCAAAATGAGTGTGTGCTGTAAATTGCCCCCAGCATTTGCCTGTCTCTTCTTGCTGGACGGGCTGCCATTTTGCTGAAGCCCAGAGCTCCTGAACAGCAGTAAATCTTTAAGCTGTCAGCAGATCGGCCTCTACAAATTTGGCACAGTGCCTAAAAATAGAGAACAACTGAGCATGTGCAGAGTAGGATGAGACAGTGAATTACTGGATTTTAAACAGTATAGATACTTATTTTTATTGTTTTGCATACCGTATTTATCGGGGTATTGCGCGCTCCGGCGTATAGCGTGCACCCCTAAAGTGGACCCGCATTCCTGTAAAAAAAATTTTTTAGTACTTACAGTTTTGGTGTCTTGCGCGGCGGCCTCGTCAGGTTCGGTGGTGTCCTCCTCGTTGGGTCCGGCGTCCTTCTGCGGTGTCCTCCCCGCTCGATCCCCGCTTCCCGCGCTGAATTTAAACCACTGCGCCAGCATATACCGAGCACAGTACACTCGGGTAGGCTCGTCTCCTCTCGCGGTCACGTCCTGTGTGTCCAGGACGTGACCGCAAGAGGAGCCGAGCCTGCACGACTATACCCGAGTGTACTGCGCTCGGTATATGCCGGCGCAGTGGTTCAAACTCGGTGCGGGTATCGGCGTATATCGCGCACCCACGATTTTGCCCTGATTTTCAGGGCAAAAAAGTGCGTGGTATACGCCGATAAATACGGTAACTATACCTGCAAAAGGTGCCAGCCTGAAATCATCTAGGAGGACTTAAATTTCTGACTAATGTTTCACTTTAAAGTAAACCTATCGCAAGCCTATAAAAAGCAAATTGAGCAAATGATGGAAAAACCTTATATAGCAGAAATCAAAGATCTAGATCACTGACGGTATTGCCAAAGCTGAACTCTAGTAAAAACTATTTTGCGCACATCGGACCAATCGCATAAGTTATCCCTTGCAAAAATCCTCCCTACAGTGATGCAGGATACTTCCCACAGTGGTGATGTTCCGGTACTATGGGTGTAAAAAGCTGTGATTGTGAAGGGCTTACACTTTTTGCACTCTCCCCTCATCAGTTCACAAAAAAACTGCTATATTCTGAAGAGACTGCAAGGCGTTGACTGGAGGCGGGGCAGATAGATGACGGGATCCCCCTTGTCTGCTTACAGAATGCAGGACTTCTGTGAATGGGCAAAGAGAACAGGAAAGGGAAAGGAACGTCTCGTTCAGTCACAGCCGCTGCTTCAGAACTTCCAGTGCTGGAAGATCAACACTGTGGGGAGTAACTAGTGTCACAGGAGGGAGGAAGAGGACTTTGATTTCAGTTCACAGGAAGTGAGGACGCTACATTTCTGGCGAGATAAACAGATATTTCCTGCATTTGCAAGTAATGTCCTGAAAATTAAAAAAAGAAAAAGTGGAACTGTTTGGGTATATCTTAACAATTAGTCAGCTAGATTAAAAAAAAGTTATACTTTATTACAAATTATGAGATAAAATTGGGGACAAAAATAATAATTTTGTAGTATGTAAATGACCTCCAGATAGACCCATATAATATAATTTGTTCTAAATATATGAGTGTTTTCTAATAAACCTATGGTCTAAGGAATGCATAGAGAATTGGCCCACTATTGGAACTGTAGATGGACCATCTTTGATTATTTACATTGCAAAACACCATTAAGCCCTGTACACATGTCAGGAGACATTTGGCAGTTCCAAAAAAAGTCTGTCATTCTGCCCGTGTGAATGTCGGTCTCTCTCCGTCAGAAGCCCGACGTGCATGCTGGAAAACCAACCAACTCCCGATCAGCGCTTTCAGCCAATGGCAGAGAATGCTGATCGGAGTGTTCTGGTGGGGAGGAATGTCCCTCTGTCAGAACGCAACAGCTCAGCGGGGGAGATCGCTAGACTTGCCTCCGACCGGACCTGACTTGCGAACTTGAACGAGGAAAAAAAGGAGACAGGAATAGTGTGTACCCGGCTTTATGCATTGTGATAACACTCATTCATTTTAAATTGCGCCTCCACAAAATACCTGCATTGCAGCAGACAGGGCTGGACTTCATCCAGACCGGCCCACTTTAATTTTAAGTGTCCCCCTTGCATCAGTGTCCCCCTTGCACCAGAGTGTCCCCCCCTCTCCCTCCCACATTTACTCATTCACAGCTCTCCAGTCATGTGATAAGTGACAAGTGATAAGGGGAGAGAGAAAGGAAAGTCTGCCGGCTGTCTATCTCCCCCTATAGGGCGGGAGGGAGCAGAAAGGCTAATACTCCAGCAAGTGACGGCTGCTGCTTCTCTTGACAGGAGTGAAATCGTGATTACTCACTGTCAGTCAGAGGACTGAACCTGACCGGCCCACTGAGCCATCGGCCCACCGGGAAACTCCAGGTAGTCCCAATGGCCAGTGCGTGCCTGGCAGCAGAACACAGGGGGTGTGTTTTGGAATAGCCTGCCAGTACCAGTAATCCTAACTGAAGCAGAAGGGTTCCTCGATTACCAACAAAGAAGACTCTGGTGTGCTGCAGAAACATAGCAATGCTTGGATGAAGAACTGAATGACTGAGCAGGTTGAATGTTCTCTGTGTGCATTTCAAGCCTAACAAAGAAGGATGAGAACCCCCTTTTATCGTCTGTTTCCTTATTGGGGAGATTTCCTATTATTTCATATCGTGTCTAGAAATTTTGGGAAATCCCTCCAGTGGTGATGCAGAGAACTACACATTTTTAGTAGATTGGAGAAGAATTAGAACTTCAGATATGATTTTGTTTTTTGCTCTCTCTGCTTTCCCGTCCTGGTGACTGTCGTTCTGCCCATTTTTTTTTACTGGTGTCACTGAGACAGGAAGTGAAGGGAAATGTTCCCAAAGGAATTTCAGACAGAAATAAAAACCTAACATTTTTTTTAACTCTTCTCTATTCAAAACTATTTTAGCTAGAGTTGGGCTTTAATTTCCCATTTGGACTAGAGTGTACCTTGTAAGACCTAGAGATGCCTCTCTGATAAGAGACTGCCATGATGTAGAGAGCCTAAGGTTGGCTATACGTTGTACAATTTTCTTCTACAGTTCTCCTTTAGATTTATCAAAATCATATAATATGACGTCAAATCTAAACACTTCCAATTTGTATGCAATCAGACAAGCCCTTGCACTACATAGTTGAAGGTAATGCTAAAGAAAATTGCATAATGTATGACCAGCTTTAGAGAGAGTGTTTAAGGTGTACTCTGTTTGCAGGTGTGATTTGACTGGTTAGCCCTGTAGTATTACATTTCCACAATTGGCTGTTACACAATCCTTTCAGAAATGGTGTAAGATTCACGTCTCGCAAGACCTGCTCACATGCATCTCTGTTTTTCCTAATCCACACAGCTGGCCAAGTACTGTGACAACATGCTAAAAAAATCAGCCAAGGGAATGACGGAGAACGAAGTGGAGGACAAGTTAACGAGTTTTATTACTGTGTTCAAGTACATCGATGATAAAGATGTTTTCCAAAAGGTATGTTTATTTGGGTAATACACTGGCATTGGCCTAAGAAGAAAAATACTCGCCTATGTGGCTGCAGCATTGGTGTGATGCTGCCATTGTCTGCTGCTGGCTCCAAGCCTAGGAACTGAGCAATCACCTGATTGCTGATGGCTCAGTTCTTGGACTTCAGTGAGTGCCAATTACCAGCTTTCTGCTTCTTCCCCTCCAGCGCTCACTGGAGTGCCAGGCTGTGGAGGAGACGAGAGTCGCTGGCTCAGGATCTCGGAGGCGAGTGCGTTTTTAAACCATTCTTGCCCTACAGATACCAATGAGCTTTAAAATTCCATAGGGAGATGTCAAGAGTGATTATGCTAATCTAATCGTTGGCTATAGTCCAATACAAAGTGTGGCACTCTGGGTTAGCGATGAAGGGGCAGAGAGCTGGTGACTGACAGTGATCACTCTCTGAAGCCCAACTGAGCGATTATCGGTGACGTGATCGATCGGTTCTCAGGCTTAAAGCTGGCGGGGGGACAGCAGACCCCTGTCGGCCTAAGCCTGAGAACTGACCTATCACGTCACCGCTAATCGCTCAGTTGGGCTTCAGAGAGCGATGACGGTCAGTCACCAGCTCTCTGCCCCTTCAGCGCGAACACGGAAGGGCGGGAGGGGCTGGCTCAGGCTTACAGTGGTGCACTGAGCCAGTCGGGCATCAGGGCAGATCCTGACATTATTGGTGGGATCCCTGCAAAGTCTGGACCGACTTTGTGATGTCAGACAACAGTGGGGTTTAGCCCTCTGTTCTCAAATCTGGGTCACAGGATCAAGAATAAAGAAAAGTATGACCAAAAAAAGCTTTGGACATCCATCTCTTTTAATAACGCACAGTTTGTTTATTAACTGGCCTCATAAAATAACTCTTTGTATTGGTGTATAGTAGGGTTGTCCCGATACCACTTTTTTAGGACCGAGTACAAGTACCGATACTTTTTTTCATGTACTCGCCAATACCGATACTTTTTTTTTAAATGTGTCCCCAAATGCAGCCATGTCCCCCCACATATTGCAGCCATGTCCCCCCCACATATTGCAGCCATGTCCCCCCCACATATTGCAGCCATGTCCCCCCACATATTGCAGCCATGTCCCCCCACATATTGCAGCCATGTCCCCCCACATATTGCAGCCATGTCCCCCCACATATTGCAGCCATGTCCCCCCACATATTGCAGCCATGTCCCCCCACATATTGCAGCCATGTCCCCCCACATATTGCAGCCATGTCCCCCCACATATTGCAGCCATGTCCCCCCACATATTGCAGCCATGTCCCCCCACATATTGCAGCCATGTCCCCCCACATATTGCAGCCATGTCCCCCCACATATTGCAGCCATGTCCCCCCACATATTGCAGCCATGTCCCCCCACATATTGCAGCCATGTCCCCCCACATATTGCAGCCATGTCCCCCCACATATTGCAGCCATGTCCCCCCACATATTGCAGCCATGTCCCCCCACATATTGCAGCCATGTCCCCCCACATATTGCAGCCATGTCCCCCCACATATTGCAGCCATGTCCCCCCACATATTGCAGCCATGTCCCCCCACATATTGCAGCCATGTCCCCCCACATATTGCAGCCATGTCCCCCCACATATTGCAGCCATGTCCCCCCACATATTGCAGCCATGTCCCCCCACATATATCCAGCCATGTCCCCCCACATATATCCAGCCATGTCCCCCCACATATATCCAGCCATGTCCCCCCACATATATCCAGCCATGTCCCCCCACATATATCCAGCCATGTCCCCCCCCCACATATTGCAGCCATGTCCCCCCCCCACATATTGCAGCCATGTCCCCCCCCCACATATTGCAGCCATGTCCCCCCCCCACATATTGCAGCCATGTCCCCCCCCCCCCCACATATTGCAGCCATGTCCCCCCCCCCCCCACATATTGCAGCCATGTCCCCCCCCCCCACATATTGCAGCCATGTCCCCCCCCCCCACATATTGCAGCCATGTCCCCCCCCCCCCACATATTGCAGCCATGTCCCCCCCCCCCACATATTGCAGCCATGTCCCCCCCCCACATATTGCAGCCATGCCCCCCCCCCATATTGCAGCCATGTCCCCCCCCACATATTGCAGCCATGTCCCCCCCCCCACATATTGCAGCCATGTCCCCCCCCACATATTGCAGCCATGTCCCCCCCCACATATTGCAGCCATGTCCCCCCCCACATATTGCAGCCATGTCCCCCCCCACATATTGCAGCCATGTCCCCCCCCACATATTGCAGCCATGTCCCCCCCACATATTGCAGCCATGTCCCCCCCATATATTGCAGCCATGTCCCCCATACCTAGTAGATAACCACTTACCCCCCGGACCATATTGCTGCCCAAAGACCAGAGTACTTTTTGCGATTCGGGACTGCGTCGCTTTAACAGACAATTGCGCGGTCGTGCGACGTGGCTCCCAAACAAAATTGGCGTCCTTTTTTTCCCACAAATAGAGCTTTCTTTTGGTGGTATTTGATCACCTCTGCGGTTTTTATTTTTTGCGCTATAAACAAAAATAGAACGACAATTTTGAAAAAAATGAATATTTTTTACTTTTTGCTGTAATAAATATCCCCCAAAAATATATAAAAAAACATTTTTTTTCCTCAGTTTAGGCCGATACGTATTCTTCTACATATTTTTCGTAAAAAAAAATCGCAATAAGCGTTTATTGATTGGTTTGCGCAAAAGTTATAGCGTTTACAAAATAGGGGGTATTTTTATGGCATTTTTATTAATATTTTTTTTACTAGTAATGGCGGCGATCAGCGATTTTTTTTTTTGGTATTGCGACAATATGGCGGACACTTCGGACATTTTTGACACATTTTTGGGACCATTGGCATTTTTATAGCGATCAGTGCTATAAAAATGCATTAGATTACTATAAAAATGCCACTGGCAGTGAAGGGGTTAACACTAGGGGGCGGGGAAGGGGTTAAGTATGCCTGGGTGTGTTCTTACTGTGGGGGGGGGGGGGGGGTGGCCTCACTAGGGCAAACACTGATCCTCGGTTCATACATTGTATGAACCGAAGAAAAGCATTTCCCCTGCTGACAGGAACGAGAGCTGTGTGTTTACACACACAGCTCCCGTTCCCCGCTCTGTACCGAGCGATCGCGTGTGCCCGGCGGCGATCGCGCCCGCCGGGCACACGCACGGGAGTCGGGGGCGAGCGGGGGGCGCGTGCGCGCGCCTCCGGCGGCGCGCGTGCGCCCCTAGTGGCGGCTAAAAGGTAGGACGTCATAATACGTGATCTCGCCTAGGCGAGCCACCTTGTGGACGTATTATGACGGTGCGGCGACGGCAAGTAGATAATGATGCCGCTGCCGCATTAATCAGCGTGCGGGGAACATTACAGGCAACTTTCGTTTGAATAGCTGTCCATTCCTTGCCGCGCCGTGTATAGACACTCCCCCTTGCTCGGGATTGGACGGATCTGTCCAATCTCGAGCAAGGGGGAGTGTCTATACACGGCGCGGCAAGGAATAGACAGCTATTCAAACGAAAGTTGCCTGTAATGTTCCCCGCACTCTGATTAACGCGGCGGCTTTGCGGTATGGGGCGGGGGGGGGGGGGGCAAGTATTCTATTCAGGCATCGGGGGCATTTGCGGGAGTACAAGTACTCCCGCAAATACTCTGTATCGGTCCCGATACCGATACTGGTATTGGTATGAGGACAACCCTAGTCTATAGCCACTGATTAGATTAGCATAAGCACTCTTGACATTTTCCTATGGATTTTTTAAATCTGATTGGCATCTGTAGGGCAAGAATGGTTTAAAACACACTGATAAATATGGCATGGTGTAGCTGTCTCAGGTAAACAAATTGCTCTGATGCGCCAATTACCGTGCGTCAATGCAAGTGTGTATGCCAGATTTAAATACATTTCACAAACGCATTTGCTTGCCTGTCTATGTACCAAGTTTTTTATTTTTCCACCAGCAGAGGACACGCAGCGACCATTTGCATTTGAACATTTCCCTTTGTTCACCTGTCAAGTCATAAATTGCATTTTTCTATTGTTTTGCGCTGTGTAGGCTCTGTGCTTCTTCTGTACATTTTGCAATTGCCAAGCTGTGCCTCTGTGCTATGCTCAGTGTTATGTTCCTCAAAGTGAAGGCCCTTCCATATTAAGTGGACTTAAAGTGGTTGTAAAGCCACTATCATATTATCCTGCCATCCCCTCTGTTAAATAAGAATATGTGTTTTATAAAAAAAAATGCCGATTGCTACCTTAGTTTAAGAATAATGGGGGGAACTAATGCGCAAAAAAACACACTAACTAGAGCAATAGGTATTAATGACTAATAAAAGCTAAATAAAATTACACTAAGCAGCAGCCACGACAATACAGTGCTCACACACTGATAGAAATTGATAGATAAGAGGGGTAATGGCGCTTGCTAATGAGCAAAAAAGATAATTAATAAATATAATCTAAAATACTGCTTCAATCCTGAGCCAAGTAGGCCAAAAAAAGGGGGTGTATTACTCCTAATCAATCCAAACCCACCATCAATTAACGGGATGATGAGGGGAGTGATGTTTTTAATAATTATGAACCAATTGGTGGTATGTAAGCGTACCACCACCTGGCTACTACGAATAACTATAATCCAAGTATGTGTAAAAATAACAATTACAAAATTAATATATAAATATATAAAGCATAAAGTGGCAAACAAGAGCCAATAATGATTCAGGTGCAAAAAATTGTAGGTGACAACACGTGCAAATAAATATACATCTAAATATAAATATAAAAATATAAATAAAAAATAAAAGGAAGATGATGTGAGTTTCTGTGCACACTCCACACTCCAAGATATGTGCTTAGAATATGATAATAATCAAGTGTCCAAAATAGATCACAGTAAGGTTCTTCAATTAACAGTATTTTTCAAAGTGCCTAAAGGGGTCCAAAAAAAGTGCTTGACTCCACACAAGGTCCCACGGTGCATAACGTGCAGAACAAGTGCTCCGTTTCCCCAAGCCTCTCACCTCAGAAAGGCTTAAAAAAAGCTTATAGATCTCCAATACTGCTGGCTTAATAGCACAGCAGATCCCGTTTGTGATGGAAGACTCCAATCCCTCTGGTTAGTGATCCCCAGGTCCCAGCAACCAACTCTCAGGGTAGATGGCTCTCAATAAACAAATAAAAGCTCCATAGCGTGAAACTGATTAAATACATGTAATAAATAAAAGCAAATGCACTTACAGAAGGCTTGTAAACAAATAGCATGTAGCGTGTTAAAGCAGGGGTTCACCCTAAAACATTTTTCTAACATTACATGGTACTCACTCTCTACATTGACAGTATGCAGAATTATTTTTTTTGCTGTACATGCCTTCGTACAGCTATTTTCCCCCACGGCTTCCGGGTAGTGAATCCCACGGGACTGGGCGTTCCTATCCAGCAGGTGATTGACGTGATGAAAGAAGCCGAATGTCGGTGCGCAAGCGCCGACTCACCGTTCGGCTTCTTTCGGCAACTCGTAGCGCTCCTTATGCGACAGGGGGAGGTAGTTTTTGTCATTACGTCAATCACCTGCTGGATGTGAACGCCCATTCCCTTAGGATTCACTACCCGGAAGCCGGGGAAGAAAATAGCTGTACGAGGTATGTACAGCAAAAAAAAATCGGCATACTGTCAATGTAGAGTGTGAGCACCATGTAATGTTAAAAAATAGTTTTTAGGGTGAGCCTCCGCTTTAAGATGTCTCCACTCTCGGCCGCGAGCAGAGATGACGTCACCACCGGCTATGGAGCTTTTATTTGTTTGAGAGCCATCTACCCTGAGAGCTGGTTGCTGGGACCTGGGGATCACTAACCAGAGGGATTGGAGTCTTCCATCACAAACGGAATCTGCTGTGCTATTAAGCCAGCAGTTTTGGAGATCTATAGGCTTATTTTAAGCCTTTCTTGAGGTGAGAGGCTTGGGGAAACGGAGCACTTGTTCTGCATGTTATGCACCGTGGGACCTTGTGTGGAGTCGAGCACTTATGCACTTTGAAAAATACTGTTGATTGAAGCACCTTACTGTGATCTATTTTGTACACTTGATTATTATCATATTCTAAGCACATATCTTGGAGTGTGCACAGAAACTCACATCATCTTCCTTTTTATTTTTTTATTTATATGTATATTTATTTTCACGTGTTGTCACCTACAATTTTTTGCACCTGAATCATTATTGGCTCTTGTTTGCCACTTTATGCTTTTATATATTTATATATTAATTTTGTAATTATTTATTTTTACACATACTTGGATTTTTGTTATTCGTAGTAGCCAAATAGTGGTACTCTTACATACCACCAATTGGTTCATAATTATTAAAACATCACTCAGTGCACCCCCCCCCCCCTCATCATCCCGTTGATTAATGGTGGGTTTGGATTGATTAGGAGTGATACACCCCTTTTTTTTGGGCCTACTTGGATTAGGATTGAAGCAGTATTTTAGATTATATTTATAATTTTTTTTGCTCATTAGCAAGCGCCATTACCCCTCTTATCTATCAATACCTTAGTTTAAGAGCGTTTGCTGGTGCTCACGTGACTCCTTGGCTCTCTCCTCTCCTGGGCTGACGGCTCCAGCAGGAGGGGCTGAGAACTCCCACTGACGTCAGCTGGGAGGAGTCAGTCAAGGAGTCACGTGATTGACCGGAGACGATCTGAAAGGTAGTAATCGGCATCTTTTTTTTTTTTTTCCTTTTTTTTTTTTTTTTTTTTATTAAACGCATACTGTGTGGCACATGTCCTTATTTAACACAGGATGACATGATGTGGCACTAGTACTAGCTGACGGGAGGGGAGGGGGGGGGGAGAGCACAGAGGAGAGCTGTGGATGACAAAGGCACGTAAACTGACCACGGTGTCAGGGCTAAGCAGCCATGGTAAACCGTGGTCACTTTACAGGGGGAGGGCAGAACCAGGCAGGATCAGCCGGGTATTTCAGGTGATACAGGGGGCCAAATTACACAGCACAAGCACTGTGCTGCATAACATGCTTTAAGGCAACATGATGGTTTTGTTTTTAATTTTTGCTTTAAGAAAGGGTATAGTAAGTGCCATCAGCTTACATAATACACTATGTGCCAAAATGTTTAGGGACATCTATATGAGGTTATTGGCATACCATTCCAAACCCATTGGCAAAATTATGTAGTCCCTTCCTCACCATCCTTCTTTTTTTTTTTTGAGCTATAACAGCCTTCGCTGCTCTGATGGGGCTTTCCACAAATTTGGAGTGTGTCTATGTGAAGTTGTGCCCATTCAACCAAAAAAGAATTTGTGAGGTCAGGTACAAATCTTGTACAAGAACAGGCTTGTAATTAGTTCATACCAAAGGGGCTCATTAAAAATGAGATCTGAAGGGGTATCCACATTTAGTGAAGATCGCATGGATTTCCAACTTTCCTCTTGGCCTTGATTGCCAGCTTCTCCAAGATGGGTATTTTACCGACATGGGCATTTATCATATGTTTTATATTTTATGTAACCCCAGAGAAACAGTCAATTTTAGTTATCATTAAGTCATTGTTAAGCAATTGCAGCTCACGGTAATTGCGCAGAACTGTACGTACACAATCTCTTTAGTATGCCATTGTTCTGTCATCCATGTTTTCATTTTTTATGTTTTATTTCTTTAATAAAAGTATTATTATTACTGCTTGTGTTTAGATTCAAAGCAGCTTCATATATCGTTTGGAGCACTGGAGAGAAGGTTCTTTTTCTCATTATTCAATTGTAATTGTGAAAGCGGTGGTTATTGTCATCTACTCCGAAAATGTGTTTTCAGAGCTTTATATTTCTTTTTCAGTTCTACGCTAGAATGTTGGCAAAACGATTAATTCATGGCTTATCAATGTCGATGGACTCTGAAGAAACAATGATCAATAAATTAAAGGTAATTTCATAGTTTTGTATTTAGAATTTCTTTCCTTCCGATCTGAGTGGTACGCTGTAGTAGACTGCATGTTGCTGACAGTAAATTAGACATCAAATGACTGGATCATTGACTGATTCTTGGCTGTAGACTCAGCATTGCATTTGATTTACAACTTTTTCCCTGCATTGGTTTTCCTTCTCCCTTTCCTTCAATCCTCATAAAAATGTCACCTCCTCCTTTAAAACTGACCTTCAGTAGATTTTAAGTCTGCAGGCTCCTTGTGGGTGCCATCATAAAATGATCCCATGACTCCCCCCTAAATGGAATGAGGTACCCCACATTTCCTATTTTTAGTTTCTCCTCAGTTTTCACCGCTAGCCATGGCAAAGGACTAGATCTTTTTTAGACTCTGGTTGGCTGATTAGGCTGCTGCAGCTTGTTAGATCTTCTGCCACAACAAGATCCAGTGCTTCATTGCAGCTGAACAACAGGAAGTAAGGCGGTCATCATTGGGAATTCTGAGGGAACCCTCTCCAAGGCAGAAGTGAATATATGGGTAAGAATGTGTTTTTTTGTTATTTTTTGCAGCCTTAAAAGAGAGGTATGAGGTATTTAAAGTAAAACAAAAAAAAAAGGATACTCGCCAAGGGGAATGCAGCATTGCTTTTATGCTGCATCTGCCCCCTGCCGCCTCTGCACTGAGAACTGAGGAATAAAACGCAGCTGAAGGCTTGGTTCTCCCCTTCCGCTCTAAGCAGAGAGTCAGTCACAGTTCTCTGTTCTGCTCCTCCAGTGAGTGGTGGGGTGGGAGCAGCTGGCTCTGAGGCTGAACCAGGTGAAAGTCAGGATCTTTCCCCCAGCCTGGAATGGATGAGCGACGTCAGCCGACAGCAGACTTTGGCCTGCTGCCGGCTGAAAACAGCAGAACTAACTGCACTCCTATGATCCGTTGGAGCAGTATATCCAAAAAAAAAAGCTTTGGCCATACTTATCCTTTAAAGCGGAGTTCCAGCCGTTTAATGTGTATTAAAAGTCAGTAGCTACAAAAAGTGTAGCTGCTGACTTTTAATAAACAGATACTTGCCTGTTCCACGGTCCAGCAATGCGACCGCACGGAGTGCCGCTCCTGTCCTCGACGCCTCCATTCACACTGTGTGCACCTTTCGGCTTCACGGCTGGGCATGCATGAGGGCGCTGCGCTCCCGGAGTGGACAGGCGATCTCCTGGGACCTGTCGCATGTCCCAGGAGATCTCCTAGAGGGAGAGGCTACCTAGGGGCAGAGGAGGAGTTGCCTAGTTGGTCCCTAGGTGGAAGTGAGACAGGAAATGCCACTTCTACCATTGCCCCCACTCCCCCCCCCCCCAAAAATACAATGTGGCATGTAAGGAGTGCTTAAAGCGGAAGTTCCACTTTTGGGTGGAACTCCACTTTAAGGCCCCTTTTACATTGAGGTTGCTGGGCAGGAGTTTTTCCAAGCGGTATAGCAGCGCTATTTTTAGTGCTGTACCGCCTGAAAAACTCCTCGGTGTGAAATGTGGATTGGCAGACATTCAGAAGTATTTTTGATAGATATTTAGGCATTTTCGAACATTTCTATTATACTGTGGATTCAAATAACCAATTCATATACCAGAGCATAGGTGAATAGCCATAGGTGAACCCCAACCCCCCACCCACCCAATCCACACAAGCAAAGTGGATGGAGGAATTTTCACTGCTTTGCCATTGTATTCTGATTGCGTGGCTCTTCTGCTGTCAAAATATATCGGACAGCAGCTGCAGCTCATTTAGACATTTTCCAAAAGGCTCATTCGACAGAAGTCAATTGTTGGCGGAAACAACCACAAATGTATCTAAAACATTTTTATTTCGATCCCTCTATGGCCAAGTTACATTGTAACACAAGGACTTTTATGCAGGCCAATGGTCGAATTCCAAACTTTCTTTTGAAAATTTGAAATTTCTTGCGTTTTTGTGATCCGATGGTGCCACCATCGGTTTTTATTTCAAAATTCGATCAACCAAGCCTTCAAGTTCACCTAATTTTTGTTTCAATTATATTTCTTGCGCAATTCTCCCATCATTAAAGGGTCACTAAAGGAATTTTTTTTTTTAGCTAAATAGCTTCCTTTACCTTGCTGCAGTCCTGGTTTCATGTCCTCATTGTTCGTTTTTGCTTTCATGTTGCTGTAAATCTCTCTCTCTGTTCTGGACACTTCCTGGTTGCCTGTTTCCTGATGACCACAGTACTGGGAGATTTCTCACGGTGGTCACTAATCAAGGAGCTGTGTGTAAAACGAAACTGGATTGGTGCTGAGGAGTTTTAGACAAAGTATCACTGCTCTCTATTGGCTGACTGCCCTCTAGTGGCTCTCTGTACATCAGAGAACCAGCAAACAACAGCAAAAACGAAACTACACTGCAGGCACATTATATGATTGTTTTTTTATCTATTTTTAATCATTTTTAAAAGGAATCAGTTAACTATTATGTCTCTATGTCCTGTAAACAGTCATTTCAGCTAAAAAAATGTTTTCCTTTAGTGACCCTTTAATAAAAGATTTTTTCCTTTAAAAAAAATAAAAATATTCAACATCCCCGATCACTCAATTTCGATGACCGCACAAAAATTGTCCGTTGCTGCGGCCCACTAATGGTGCAAAATTTGAACACAAAATTCTTATTTACGATTTTCGAGATGACATTTTGGAAATTCGACCCTTGTATGGACCAGCTTTAGACTTGGGAGCTACAGTTTAAAAAAAAAAAAAAAAAAAAAAAAGCTAAGGACACAACCAGGTCAATAAAACTCATGCAATCATGATTTTTGTTCTGAAAGTAAATGATTTTTGTTAGGAAAGTAAAAAATCCTGCATCAGGATACAATGACTCTCTTGTCCCAGCTTCTTGTAGAAGGGAATATAACATGCACATGATGTGTCCTCTTTAATTGAAATCTGTGCAAATAGAAGTGCGAATAACTTTTTCTTAAAGATGTAGGCTGCAGGCCAGATCCTTGCTTAACTGCTTAGTTGCTAGTCTGGAACATTTAAGGCTGTATTCGCACTGTACAGTGACCTGTGTTTCATTGAGTTGTAAAACGCTGTTCATTGCAAGGACACAGAAAACTATTTGTTTTCTGTGTGTCTCATTCACACTGCAACACAGCCTGGAGCGACGGTAAAATGCAGACTTGCATCATTTTATTGCAGTGCGAACTTTAGAATCGCATGTCTGAGAACAAAAAGTGCAGTGCAGTTCCTCTTGCAGGGGGTGGTGTTTTTCTGATGAAATATAGTTCTGGCCATGAGATTTTTTTTATAATCTATATATATTTTTTTTGTCATTTGTGTGTCTGTCATGCTGTAAATGGCCTTTGCTGCATGCTCTGCACATCAAAACAATACAACACTAAAAATATACTATATATTGAACATATTTCAGCTCGTTAACTTTAATGAAAGTAAAGCCTGAAGCTGCTTTTGGGCTCAACTGGGCAAGCTGTGTGCAGTACACTGCAGCATAACCTTAAAAACACAGCTAACCAGTTACTAATGACTACATATAACCTCTAACCTTAATCATCTTAATGTCATTAGTGACTTAATAGTATACCATACGTTGTCCACAAATATTTACTTTGTATATTTACATATTGGAATAAGAATATTTGAGCTTCTCTATTTTCGATGTACCGTATTTATCGGGGTATAGCGCACACCCCTAAAGTGGACCCGCATTCCTGTAAAAAAAGATTTTAGTACTTAGTTTTGGTGTCTTGCGCGGCGTCCATCGGCGGCCTCGTCTGGTCCGGCGTCCGTCTGCAGCTTCGGTGCTGTCCTCCTCGTCGGGTCCGGCGTCCGTCTGCAGCTTCGGTGCTGTCCTCCTCGTCGGGTCCGGCGTCCGTCTGCAGCTTCGGTGCTGTCCTCCTCGTCGGGTCCGGCGTCCTTCTGTGGTGTCCTCCCCGCTCGATCCCCGCTTCCTGCGATGAGTTTGAACCACTGCACCGGCATATACCGAGCGCAGTACACTCGGGTATAGTTGGGCAGGCTCGGCTCCTCTCGCGGTCACGTTCTGTACGTCCAGGACGTGACCGCGAGAGGAGCCTGCCCGACTATACCCGAGTGTACTGCGCTCGGTATATGCCGGCGCAGTGGTTCAAACTCGGCGCGGGTATCAGCGTATATCGCGCACCCACGATTTTGCCCTGATATTCATGGCAAAAAAGTGCGCGGTATACGCCGATAAATACAATATTTAATGTATTCCCTGTAATTTGTATTACACCTTTTTGTACTCAATAAAATATTTTTGACAAAGAAAAAAACACAGCTGACCATGCGTCTTTTTGTAAATGGAGAGGCTAGAATTTGTTGGAAGGAACAGTAGCTATCAACTTTTTTTTTTTTTTTTATCCAATTCACTGTTTACCTTACAATGGCCAGCCAGTACCATCTAAAGACACTCAAAGACATGAGGTTTCCTCCTGATCTGGCCAAAATGACTAGGTCATGTGACTGTCATATCTGTGAGTATTTTTAAGTGATGGATGATTGGATGGGCGTGAGGGTATTAAATCACACACTGGCCACTTAACTTTTTCAGCTTCTAGCAACAAGATCTTCTTTCTTCCTTCTTATGATCATTATGAGTCCAACACGGCAGTCTGAAATTTCACTCTGTAGTCTCCATAATGTATTGTAAACTAAACTGAGAATCTATCAGGGAGACCTCCTGCCATAGCCATCAATGAAGATATAAACTTGGAGATCAAATAGATCAAAAGCCTTTTCATCTTCTTCATTCAACATGCTTGTACATCTTGAGGAACCATGCTTATAGCTGTACATTGATCATATTCATCATTACAGAGGAACGAGTAATAGACTGTAGTTGGCATCAATGCATCTGGTTATGGAAGTCCGTCATTGTTTCTTAGAAATCTGCTGGGAAGTGGTTCCCTACATTAATACCTTGTCACCAACTTGAAACATTGCATATAAATGCACAGACATTGTTTAATTTGCTGTGTTTTTTCTTTCCATGGTGTTTTTTTTTGTTTTTTGTTTTGTTTTTTGCAATGTGCTTTTGAACTTTCTAAAATATTTGACTACTTCAGGGTAGTTCATTCCCTAGCACAGCCCCCTCCTTCTTTGTACATTTTATAGACCTGTCCTCTGGTCGTATCTAATTACTGTGTGCGATGATAATAATATCAATAATAATAATGATATACTGTCGTAACCTTTTATCTAGGGGGGTGAACGAAAGGCTATAGACTGTCAAGTAACAGCTCTGGGGCTGCTGACATCACAGCCAATAGGTTGGCAGCCAGCAGCAGTCTCCAGGCTTAGGCTTCATGTACCTGGGATGTTTTTACAACCTCTCCTGAACGATTTAAAGGGGTTGTAAAGGTAAAAAAAAAAATCCCTAAATAGCTTCCTCTACCTTAGTGCAGTCCTCCTTCACTTACCTCATCTTTTGATTTTGGATTTAAATGTCCTTATTTCTTCTGAGAAATCCTCACTTCCTGTTCTTCTGTCTGTAACTACACACAGTAATGTGAGGCTTTCTCACTGGTATGGAGTGTCGTGCTTGCCCCTTCCCTTGGACTACAGGAGAGTCAGGACGCCCACTAACACACAGCTCCTTTCTCCAACTGCAACGTAGAGAGTGTCCTGACTCTCCTGTAGTCCAAGGGAGGGGGCGAGCACGACACTCCACACCAGGGAGAAAGCCTCACATTACTGTGTGGAGTTAGACAGAAGAACAGGAAGTGAGGATTTCTCAGAAGAAATAAGGACATTTAAAAGCAAAATCGAAGGATGAGGTAAAAGGAGGAGGACTGCACTAAGGTAGAGGAAGCTATTAAGGGAAAAAATGTTTTACCTTTACAACCCCTTTAACTTAAAAGTTTTGCAGCGTTTGCATTTTAGAAGCGTCTGTGAAAAATGCCTATAAACGAAGAGCGTTTACACATGTTTATAAGCTGTTGCAGGCATTTTCAAATGCCTCTGAACATCCGTCCTGAACGCATTTTTTTTTGCGTTCCAGAAAATGCTTCTAAACTCAACTGCCCAGAAACTACTATAAACGACCCTGTGTACATGTACTGATAAGATAACATAGAGAAGAGTTCAGGGGAAGCTGAAAAAAATGCCCAACTGCTCCTAATCGTCCGTTTCCCAGCAGCAGTGTACATGAGGCCTTAGATGTCTTCACTGTAGAAAAAAACGAAGAGAGGGCGCACCAACCTTGCGCATTACCCAAGTGGTATTTTATTTATTCGAAATGCAAGAAAATTTACTTACTTGCATGTTTGTGAGTATATTTAATATGAATAAATACCACTTGGGTAATGCGCAAGGTTGGTGCGCCCTCTTTTCGTTTTTTTTCGACAGTGTTTCCATTGGGTGTCCCCTGACGTTTGGAGGGCAGCAAGGTCTGTGCATTTACCTAGAGATCTGAGGGGATATCCACCGCCGTCACTTTCGAGCGCAGAATTGTTTGCTATTCCTTTGGATGCCTTCACAAGGGGAGCCTTTACAGATGAATAACATTTAAAAAAAAAAAAGGTTAAAAGCACAAATATTCTTTATGGGAAGATATTGTTTTTTAATGAACGGTCAGGCGACAGGGCCTCTTTAAAATAGTTAGTAATGGATGCAGACTACCCACTCAATTCTTGCAATTAAACATGCTTCACTGTGTTACAGCAAGCCTGCGGCTACGAGTTCACCAGCAAGCTGCATCGAATGTACACGGATATGAGCGTCAGCGCTGATCTCAACAACAAGTTCAACAACTTTATCAAGAATCAAGACACGGTTATTGACCTGGGTATCAGCTTTCAAATATACGTATTACAGGTCAGAATTTGTCAGTTATCCAATAATTGGTAAAACCAATGTGTGCCATTTACTAGATACTGGTAGTTTTGTGCAGCCGTCTCCACTACGTTATCAGTCCTGTTCTTCTTTTACGGTATTATGGCTGGCTGTGTCTATTGTAGTCCGTATCAGGATGGTAAAGACCAGACTGATTCTGCCACTTAAAACATTCACAACCAAAACAGGAGGGATGTGAAGCCATTTCAGAGCATTACTTGGGGTACATATAAATCTAATTTTCTAATCGCATGTTGATTTCTCAGATGCTGCTACATTCTATTTTTGCTCTAGTTTTTTGTCTCCTGTCCATAAAATAAATCTGTTCAATTTCCATCTTGCTGCACATCATGTGATTCAACTTAAAGTAATCCTGTCGAGCAACTTTAAAAAGTGAACACTCTGTGGGCAAGAGCGGGCATCACTCCTCTAATCTGAAACTGGTTCTCTTTCATTTTAACTTTATTAACAAGTGTGCACCCCCTGAAACTGTTCATCTTTCTTTACTAAGAATTACATTTCTCTTTCCACATGCTCCATCCAATGAGAACACCTCAGTGGGGTCACAAATAGTAAGGGCTTGGTCAGAAGTCAGGGAAATCGAGGACTAGAATATCTAAAAATGCATGTAAAATTCTCCTTAAAATTGCTGATAATAAAAATGGCTGGTAAGCGCTCCTGCTTAGAATGATGGAGTATTATTGTATTCTTATATTTTATATTTTTGGGGTAAGTGCGAGGAAATGTTGTTTCATATGATAGTGTATACCTGGCTTTCACAAAATCTAGTTCCAGAGATATTTGTTATGAAGCAGAATATCTGTCTACAAAGAATTTTATAAAAATCCGTTCCCTGAATCCTGTTCCTGTTGTAATCATTATGCACAATGGACATTGATACTATGTGGAGGGGCAGTTCAAAGCCACAAAGTAACTGAAAGATTAGAATCATTTGACTGGGATTCGGCCTTCAGCATCCACAAGAAAGATCAATTTTCAGTGGTCTGACCCTTTTAGTCGCATATTTCTTTAAATGCTCGACCTGCCAGGGATATTCAACCAGAAGTTTCTTTGCTTCACAGGGCACTTGTAGTGGCTTTGAGGCATTAGGGTTACATGTCTACAGACAGGAAGTCGGGTCATGAGGTCATTAGTGATGCAAGGCTTGAATAGATGACGGAACTGGTTTAACAACTTGGATGACCAGCAGAAAATGAAGAGTTTGGTGTGAATTTTGCTAGTGGCAGTCATTTGTGTCCACCCTAGAAAGCCTGCCAGCAACTAAACAATGTAACTCTGTCATCACCACTAAAATCTCATGAACAATGTTATCCACTACAGCCGGATGAACCGCAGGGATTTTCATATTTGGCTGGTGTGTAGCATTCTTAGCCATTTGTGTATGGCCATGAATGTGGCATGTGGCTATGAGCTTTGTATTTTATTTTGTCATATGCTTCATGTAGGTTATTATGCTGAGTCCTTAGCCCTTGTTGTTGCATGGCTTTTTTCTCCTCCCATAAGGCCCTTTTATGTACACAGGGATGTACACCGTGCTCATGCCACCTGGCTGCAGTAAATGCAACTGGAATGACACTCCTACTTGCTACTTTTGGGCTCAACCGTGCATATGTGAGCCCAGCTCAAATACTTTTGGGTGACCTCATTAGTGATAACTCGCTGGATCAGGGACAGGAGAATAAAAGACTGGCTTGTGGGCAGAGGAACCTACAGTATAAATGTACTGCACCTACGCTTTGGCTGCATTTACACCTGAGCGTTTCAAAATCACGCATTTTTACCATGTTTTTGCCGAAATTTTGTTCAGGTCACCAATGTAAAATGGAGAAAAACACCTGTAATCTGCCCCAAAGAAGCTCATGTTCTTTTTTGAGCTAAGGGTGTTTTTCAGGTGTTTTTTACTTCAGGTGACAAAACGCTCAGATGTGAACAGGTGCCATTGAAATTAATGGTGTTTTTCATGCGTTTTTTCGGGCTTTTTACAAGCTTTTTATGAGTTGAATGCAGCCCTTAAGAACTTATAGCTATACACATGCAACGCATTGTGTTGACTAATAATAAGGCCTGTGACTAAGGATGAGCTCTGGCTTGTTCGCATAGAACACATGCAGAGCCCGCCAGGAAGTGTGCACGGCGCTAATAACAGCCAGGGAGACATTTCATGATCCCTGCAGCCGAGCATCGGGAAATGTCTCCCTGGCTGTGATTAGCACAGCGTCGTGCTCACTTCCTGGCGGGCTCTGCACGTGTTCTATGCGAACACGCCAGAGCTCATCCTTACCTGTGACTGCGCCTAGAGTTCAATGAATCCTAAAAAGGAGCACACGAATCTACAGATATGATGGCCCCACTCTCATTGGATGTGGTTTCTAATTCAACAGCATGATTATCAGTTGGTGTGTTCCGTTCCTCTGCTGTGCCACCTTGTTGTTCTGTGAAGTCAACCTATTCTCATAATTTCTAGAGACTCCAGATGTTTGTTATCTACAGATGCAGATAACGGCCCCATTCTCATTGGATGTGATCTCTAATTAAACAATGTCCTATCGGTTGTGGGGTACCACCAATAGTATGTCTTGTTCCACTGCTGTGTGTCCTAGTGGAGTTTGGGAAGTCAACCTATTGTAATTTCTAGAGATATTATTATCTAGAGGTATTTATCATACATACTACCTGCTTTATAAGGAGCCTGCAAATTATTACTACCTACAAAGAGGTGCATATTACTACAGAGTCTTCTGACTCTTCTTCACTCATTCAGCATTTTATTTTTGCTGAACAGCTGGAAAAAGTGTAGATTGTATTGCATAGAACCTTTAGTGCTCTTACCAACTGAAATAATTGTACAGTACAAACATTCAACTTGGAAACTTTCAAAGATGTGAACATGTGTCCAATTCTGTAAAGCTGGGTACACACATGCTCATTTTTTTTGTTTTATTTTTTATTTACTCAACCCAGCAGGCTGACCAAAAAAATAAAACAGATCACCTACCAACACAAGTGTTGTTGGTGCAGCGATCTCCCATGCTGAGCCTTTGTGTTCTGACAGCGGGGCTGACACTCATCAGCACCTGCAGCCTTTGTCTGCAAGCGCTGATCTTTGCTGGACTTACGAGCTCCTGGAGTGGAACTTGCTTGTAAGTAGGGGACTTACTATATTCACATTTTATAGTTGAAATACTGGTATAAAAGTGCATGCTGTATTCAGTCCACAGACTGCTGCCAGAATGGAACAGAGAGGCCAAAAACAGCCAGAGCACTACAACAAGCACACTCTTCAGTTTATTTATCTCCTCCAAGCTGAGATGGTTGGAAATCAGCACTAACATTCATCCTGGCCTTTGCTGCTGTTTGTTGTTTCATCCAAGAAAGGAAGCAACTTTTTCATAAAAACTTCAGTTTTCCTGCCTGGCTTTATGTGGAGGATAGTATCTTCTAACGGCTTTAAAATAAGATAAAAAGTATGTTATGAGTACATTGAGATAGACCCGCTCGGATAGATTTTTCCTATAAGAACATCAATGAAACCGCTTTTAAAAGTGGCTCTTCTGAAGTATAAAACCTGTTTGTGGGTTGTGTTTGATGAGGCTTGTGCACCATCACTCATTAGTTCTCTCTTTAACTGGATTAAAGCGGAGTTCCACCCAAAAGTGGAACTTCTGCTTTAAGTACTTCTCGCCCCTTTACATGCCACATTTGGCATGTCATTTTTTTTTGGGGGGGGGGGGGGTACTTTTGAGTGGGACTTCCTGTCCCACTTCCTCCTTCCTCCCACCAGCCCCTACTCTTGGCAATCCTGTCCACTGGGAACGCACATGCGCAGTGAGTGCCTGGCCGTGAAGCCGAAATCTGTCACGGCCAGGTGCCCACAGTGGCTATGACGGTGCCGCCCGAGAAGAGGGGCGAGGAGCGACGCTTCAGTCGGCCGCATCGTTGGACCGCGGGGCAGGAAAGTGTGTAAAGAAAGTCAGCAGCTAAACTTTTTGTAGCTCGTGACTTTTAATAAACAAAAAAAAAGCCTGGAACTCCGCTTTAACTTTTTCCAAAGAAAAATTATTAGGTTTCCATTACTGACCTTTCAAATCTACTACTTTCCTGGATTATGTTGATTCTGTCTTTAGTATATTTTTGAGTAACTAACCAAAAATTGGCACAAACATCCCTAAAGTCCCTAAATGGGTGTATTTGCTGTATTTAAAAATATATATGTTCTGCTGAGTATTGAATATGGATTATTTTTTACATCTTAAAAATGATCTGTGATATTTGTTTGAGGCCATTGTAATTGATATGACAGACAAAGGCATCACTGAAAGCATAGGAGAATTTAGGGAAAAGATTTGTCCATTAACTGGACTATTGCACTCGGTGGGGTGGAAGGGTCTGTCCGATCATGTGATTACTGTGATTGGGTGTCACAGTAGTCACATGATTAGGAACTGGTACAGGGTGCTATCTTTAACAGCTCAGTCAATGAGCTGGGAGAGTTCTCTCAACACAAACTTCCTGTTGCCCATGGACACATATGTGCGGCGTTAAAGTCCACCCTATTTGCCAACACCCGTCTGCTTTACATGGGCAGCAACAGGTTAAAGGGGTATTTTATATAAATCTGATATTTTAGTTTTGAATGGGTAATGGCAAATTGAACTACCTAGCTCCTAGAGGTTCTAATAGAGTGATGTCGCTGCCAGCTCTGAAAGTCCTATGTTGTCGCTCTGCACCGAGTGCAATAGTCCAGTTAATAAGCTTCAATGTCTTTGCAGCATTATCTGTAATGTAACCTACATTTAAAAAAATCAACAGAGTACAAGACAACCTTATAATAGCTGCAGCAGACTCCCTAAGACGGCAGTGATTCTGTGTGCCTGTATTTATTCAAGGCTACAATAATACACTGTATTGTCAAGTGTGTTGGGACGCCTGCCTTGACACACACATGAACTTTAATGGCATCCCAATCTAAAGCTGGATACACATTATACAACTTTTGTTTCATTTCCCTTTACCCTTAACTATGTAGTGCAAGTCGGGGCTTGCCTGATTGCATGCAATTTCAAAGCGTTTAGGTTTGACCTCAAATTTATATGGTTTTGGTAAATCTAAAGGACAGTTGTACAAGAAAATTGTATAAAAGTTGTATAGTGTGTAGCCAGCTTTAGCCTGTAGGGTTCAGAATTGAGTTGGCCCACCCTTCTCGGAAGGCTGTCAACTAGATTTAGGAGTGTCTATAATGATGTTTGCCCATTCTTCCAGATGCGCATTTTGTGAGGTCAGGCACTGATGTTGGAAGATATCTCTGCTCGCATTAATGCATCTCAAAGGTGTTCTTTGGGGTTGAAGTCATGACTCTGTGCAGGCCAGTCAAGTTTTTTCACCCCAAACTGACTCATCCATGTCTTTATAGACCTTGCTTCGATTTGGTACATTCAGCCTACCCTTACATGGTTTGAATCTCAGGCGGTCTCGGCTGAGATTCCAACCGTCTATGACCGGCTTTAGGGAGGCTTCTGATTTAGGAGTGCGAGAAGTGTAGTGACCTCTGCCATTCCATGACTTAATGAGGTTGGGCAAGTATGACCTAAAGAAAGTGACTATTGTGCGCAAACTTTACCTGCTTGTCTGTCATGTCATGAAAAAGTTCACACCTTGAGAAAAGGGTCCTGGGGTATTTCTTCCACTAGCCATAGTCTGATCCCCTTAAGGTCTGAGGCCTCGTACACACGATAGGTTAAACAGAGGACAACTGTCTGATGGACCGTTTTCACCGGTCAAAACCGAACGTGTGTGGGCCCCATAGGTTATTTAACCATTGGTTAAAAAAAAGCCAACTTGCTTAAATTTAACCGATGGATTCCTAACCGATAGGTCAAAACCAGTCGTTGGTAGGCACAACCATCGGTTAAAAATCCACGCATGCTCAGAATCAAGTCGACGCATGCTTGGAAGCATTGGACTTCATTTTTTTCAGCACGTTGTTGTGTTTTACGTCACCGCGTTCTGACACGAGCGGTTATTATTTAACCGATGGTGTGTGGGCGTGACTGGCCATCAGTCAGCTTCATTGGTTAACCGATGAGAACGGTCCTTCAGACCGTTCTCATCGGATGGACTGATCGTGTGTACGCGGCTTTAAAGCGGGTTTCCACCCGCTGCTACTAACAGCTGACTGCTGACTTTTTTTTAATAAGGACACTTGCCTGTCCTAGGCGCCCGCAATGTTTTTTTTTTTTGGACCTCCCTGTTTTTTTTTTTTATTATTATTATTTAGATGTTTCATCTCTGTAGGACATGGCATAACTGTCAACATCTATCACCCCTATCATCATATCTTGCTGTCGCCTCCTTTTATGGTGAAAAGTGCCCAGTAGAAAGAGTCAGTTCTATAAAATTATTTTATTTTCCAAAATCTTTACAATTGTACAGCTAAAAAAAATAAAAGCCAGATTCGCCACAAAGTGATCAGAACAAAAAGGAAATATTCTTCAGAATAAAAGCTTACATTTTATACAGTTAATAATGTTCTATGTATGCATTTCTTTCAGGCTGGCGCATGGCCTTTAACTCAGGCCCCATCCTCTACGTTTGCCATCCCTCAGGAACTGGAGAAGAGTGTTCAGATGGTGAGTGTTTACCCTGATTAGTAGAAGTGTCTCTATTACCTTTATACAGGAGTTTGTTAATTGGATTATGTATTTTTTTTTTTCTGTTTTCAATATTTTTTGAGTTTTCTCGTATTGCTCAATATACATGAGCAAGTTATTTACAGTCTGGGTATATTCAATGTAATACAGCAGATAAATAAGTATTGAACACATCATCATTTTTCTAGGTAAATATATTTCTAAAGGTGCGATTGACATTCAATTTTCACCACATGTCGGTAACAACCCATGCAATCTATACATACAAAGACAACAAGTTCGGAAATTAAGTTATGTGTAATAAAATGGAACGACACAGGGAAAAAGTATTGAACACGCTAACTGAAATGTATTTAATACTTCATACTACAAAATCCTTTGTTGGTAATGACAGCTTCAAGATGGCTTCTGTATGGAGAATATAGTCGCATGCATTGCTCAGGTGTGATTTTGGCCCATTCTTCCACACAAACAGTCTTAAAATCTTGAAGGGTCCGGGGGCCTCTTCTATGAACTTTGATCTTTAGTTCTTTCCATAGATTATCTATTGGATTCAAGTCAGATGATTGGCTGTGCTAATCTAGCAGCTTTCTTTTCTTTCTTTGAAACCAATTGAGAGTTTCCTTGGCTTTGTGTTTAGTATCATTGTCTTGCAGAAATGTCCTCCCTTGTTTCATCTTCTTCATCCTGGTAGATGGCAGCAGATTTTTATCACAAAGTCTTGGTACATTTTCCCATTCATCCTTCTTTCAATGATATGAAGTTCCTTATGCTGAAAAACTGTCCTACACCATGATGTTCCCGCCTCCAAATGTCACTGTTGGTATGGGGGGTGTTTTTGGGGAGATGTGCAGTGCCATTTGACCTCCAAAAATGATGTGTATTATGGCATCCAAAGAGTTCAATATCGGTCTCACCTGATCAGACTATATTCTCCTAGTATTTCAGACTTGTCTAAATGTTGTGTAGCAAATTTAAACAAGCTTCAGCATGCTTTTTCTTCAGTAGTGGACTCTTGCGTGATGAGCTTGCATACAGGCCATGGAGGTTGAGTGCATTACTTATTATTTTCTTAAACAATTGTACCTGCTAATTTCCAGGTCTTTCTAAAGCTCTCCACAAGTGGTCCTCAACTCTTGGACAACTCTTCTGATCATTTTTTTCACTCCTCTGTCAGCAATTTTGCAAGGAGAACCTAATCGTAGCCGGTTTTTGGTTAATTTATGTTTTACCCCTTCCACTACCCCAGCAGTGCTCACTGGAACATTCAGAAGTTTATAAATCCTTTTGTAACCAAAGCCATAGGTATGTGTTGCAACAATACGGTGCAAAGGTCTTAAAAGCGCTTGTTGCTTTTACCCATCATGAGATGTTTCTTGTGACACCTCGGTAATGAGACCCCTTTTTATAGCCATCAGTTGAGACTGACCCAGCTGATATTTATTTGCACTGACAAGAGGCAGGATTGCTTTCTAATTACTGATAGCTTTCAGCTGGTGTCCTGGCTTTTGATGCATTTTTTTCATATGTTCAATACTTTTTCCCTGTGTCATTCCATTTTATTACAGACGATAACTTAATTTCTGAACTTATTGTTTTGGTGTCTTTGTATGCATGGGGTTACTGACGTGGTGAAAATTGCATGTCAATAGCACCTTTAGAAATATGATTACTTAGAAAAATAAACCAGTGCTGTCAATCCGGATAATGAAGAGGAACTTCACCCTTGCCTGTAAATTATACTTTCCATATTCCACTTACCTTTGACGCCCTTTTATGCAGGATAAACCTATTCATAAGCCCAGCAAACCTTGTCTTTTTCTTACCCTTTGCTTCCACCGAATCTTGTCTCGTGCCCATGCCATCATCTTGAATGCTATAATTGGGAGCCAGCTGCCTCTTCCTCATTTGCAGAGCTCTGATGAGGTTTTCTTGATCCTGCGAATGTCCAGATATGCTGAAGGTTAATTATGAGAACAAAATATCTCCAGCTATGGAGAGAAATGTGAAAGCGGGGGTTCTCTTTTTTTTTGCGTACATACCATTTTTAGGGCCATTTTCATCCCCGGCTTCCCCACGGGAGTGGGCGTTCCTAATCACAGGCTGTGATTGAAGTGCTTCCGACTGGCGCATACTGCGTGTCACGAGTTGCCGAAAGAAGCCGAACGTCGGTGCGGCTCTATACGGCGCCTGCGCACCGACGGTCTGCTTTTTTCGGCAACTCGTGACGCGCAGTATGCGCCAGTCGGAAGCACGTCAATCACAGCCTTTGATTAGGAGCGTCCACTCCCGCGGGAAAACCTGGGGTGAAAATAGCCCTAAAATGGTATGTACGCAAGGGGAAAAAAAAAACGCATACTGTCGGTCTCATAGGTCGGCTCCATGCAATGTCCGAATTTTTTTTTAGGGTGAACTCCCGCTTTAAGATCATGAGTGAAGGTTGTTTATAAAGTAAAATTGAAATTAATAATTATGTTTTTCCTACCCCCTTCCTCCTCTTGCCCTGTCTAATGTGTACCTGTCAGACCATATTTTGACCCTGCCAGGGACTAGCCATGTCTTTTTCATTTCTGGTCTGGTTGCTTGATTGTAGCTTGGCTTCATAGATTATAATGGGGAAACCCATAAATCTAAACATCTATGATTATTCAGGTCTATGGCTTCCACCTCATGTCGGTGGAGCTGAACTGCACATTCGCAACCTGCCAATAGAGAAATTAAGATGGCTGTTGCTAGGCTCTGGTTGGATCAAACTCCAATGCTGGTCTTTTGTTTTAGTTTCTTAAGAGACCAAGGGGGGATCCTATTGGGGAGAACTGTTGTTTTCAGTGAGTCAGCTGACTTTGTAAGAAGCAGTAAGGCTACTTTCACAATGGGGTGCTTTGCAGGCGCTATAGAGCTAAAAATAGCACCTGCAAAGCACCCTGAAAGAGCCGCTCCTCTAACTCCCAAGGGCTTTCACACTGGAGCGGTGCGCTGGCAGGACGCTCAATGTCCTGCTAGTAGCATCTTTGAGGCGCTGTAGGAGAGCCGGGAAAGCGCTGCTGCAGCGGCGCTTTGCAGGCTGTGTTAAAATGGTGGTGTTTTCACACTGGAGCGATGCGCTACTGGCGGTAAAGTAGCCTGAAGTGCAACCCTCATGTAGGCACTGCAAATCGGTAAGCAAAGTCAGCATATATAACTGCCAACGTGTACATATGTAATTACGCGCTATATAATATGGTTTGTAAAACGTTAACACGCATTGATGAGATAATAATTTCTATTTCTTTTATATGTGCAGTAAAAGTAGTATAAACAAAAGCTATAAGAATATAATTCCCTTTTTAAATATGGATATATAAAATCTATCACTTTTTGTTTTTTAGTTTGAATTATTTTACAACCAACACTTTAGTGGCAGAAAGCTAACGTGGTTGCACTACTTGTGTACAGGTAATTTTATTTTTTTCTTCTTGTTTTTATATGGTGACCGTATGGTTTTTATAGCTCATATACACTGATCAGACATATCTTTATGACTACCCACCTAATACTGAGTAGGTCCCCCCTTTTGCCACCAAAACAGCCCTGACCCATCGAGGCATGAAGGCCACTAGACCTCTGCATGTATACTGTGGTTTCTGGCACCTGGGTCTATGGGAGGAAGAGGATGTATTTCATCATCCACAATACCTCAGCCATGTACATACATGGCTGAGGTATATAGATGATGTCCTTGTCATTTGGGAGGGAGATATCGATTCCTTTCACAGTTTCATTAACCAGCTGAATACCAATGATCGAAATATACACCTAACCTACACTTATGACAGGACATCAATTTCCTTCCTTGACCTGAAAATGGGTCTTAAAGACGGAAATATTACCACGTGTACCTTTCGTAAAGAACGCCAGCCAACACCCTGCTACAGGCGGACAGCCATCACCCCCAGTGGCAAAAAAATGGGATTCCCATAGGGTCAATTCATGAGAATTAAACGAAATTGCTCAGAATCCTCCACCTTTAACATGGAGGGCAAGTAGCTCTACACAAGATTTTGTGAAAGACTATTCGCACAAACAGATCAAGTATGCGAAGCGTAAAGCAGCTCAACGTAGCAGAAACAGTTTACTTCTCATGAATTCAAAAGAAACAACTAGTATTAAGAAAAACTCAAGCCCAATAAGGCTTATAACTACCTATGGCTCCCAATGGGGCAATGTAAGGAAGACATTGGAGAAACATTGGGGCATCCTGGCGAGTAATAAAACCCTGGCAAGTATTGTAGGAGTCTGCCCAAAAATGGTAGCCCGTAGAGCTAAGAATCTGGGTGATATACTCGTCCAGTCTGAATTTGTTAGACAACCTAATATATCATGGCAATAAGAATATCCCCGGAGCAAAGGGATGTTCCCTTGCTCAAAATGCCAGATCTGTCCTTTTGTGGACGGGACTAAAATGTTTCAAGACGCAAAAGGACAGCGAGAATTTGAAATCAGGGACTTGATCAACTGTTCCACTGAAAGGGTCATATATATGCTTACCTGTACCTGTCCGAAAATCTATATAGGAAAAACAAAAAGACAACTGAGGATAAGAATTGGAGAACATCTCAGAGACATTAAAAGAGAGGAGAAAGTGAAAAGTAAAAAAGATGGTGACTTGGAGAAACATCATGAAAGTCCAGTCGCCAAACATTTTTTAGAATTCCACCAGGGTAAACCTGATGGTCTTAAGGTAAAGGGTATATATGTACTTAGATTGCCAGCCAGACGGGGTGATTTCGATAAAATTCTGTTACAGAAGGAAAAGTGGTGGGTCTACACCCTAAAATCCCTAGCACCCCTAGGAATGAACGTGGCAATGAGCATGCAGTCCTTTTTGGAGTAAAGAGCCGTGTTCTTCCCCTTTCTTATTTATCATCATATTTTTCACTATAGGGGAATTTCCTTATATACCATAATGCTATCTATCCATTATTCCCTTCGTTTTGTTATTTATTAATTTGTATTAACTTTACTTGTCCAATTATCTATTATTCTTTACTTTATGATTATTTTTCTCAATATTATCATTATCATTTTTCATCATCTCTCTACTATTCTAGTATGTACCCAGATATGGTAGCGATGGCGGACATTTTCATTATCGCTCATGAACTTAAAATATTCTTCCTCTCTTGTCTAGAGTTTTTTTTATATTTAATTATTTCATTAATTCTTTCTAGATCATTATATCTTTATATAACCTATACATATATGTTTGTCTCTGTCCCCTGTCTCATGTGTCAATGTGTTTAACAATTCAAACTGGATGATAGTGTTGAATGTGCCTACAGTGATCTCATGTAGGTTTTTTCTATTGCTACTGATATTCAATCTAGCTTAAAACACACCAGTACACATGCTAGAGTGGGATATATCAGAGATATATGTGCTGGAACTATCTGCGGGACTGAACAAATTCACATGAAGGAATATAACACCCTGCTTAACACTCTCTTGATTATAACACAAATTTTAACGAGGAGTAGGGGGCGTGCACTGGTGTAACATAAAAGGAGCATTGCGCGGGCCCCCCCTCCAACGTCCAGACGAAGCTACGTGACTAAGATTGCGAAACGCGTTGACGTCACGGTCTTAGGACGCCACATTCCATTCCCCGTCAGCACGGAGTTGATGTAGGGACATACAGCGGTTGCCTGGCCACACTAGCCAGTTATGCGCGCGGCGTACACGTGCCGCACAACAGGAGCGGGACAACATCCATCTGACACCCATCTGCTGAATACTCTCATACCACCATACAGGTGCAACACAATTGGTGGACTGTGACGGGCCCCCCTCAATACTTGGAGGACGCGTGAGCCCCGGTTCCACTGAAGACTGCAGAAGTGGTAAGATGGACTAGACCTGATCGCAAAAGGACATGTCATCTTAAAATCTCACAGGCTTTACGCAAAGTGAAACCAATACCCTGAGTGTCCATTCACAGGCAATTTCGCCTTGAAGAGACATTCCCTCACCAGTAGTTATCTGGTCTATACATGTCCCCTTTCTAGTCATCCCTTTCATTTATCCAGGGAAACTATATTTAGAGATATACACCTTACATGGACTACTGTTCTGCCAATTCTGATTACTCCACATTAAGGACATTATTTTACAGTAGTAATCTTGGCAATTGAAGCTTATTTACATATGCCGTTTGCATTCCATTCCGCATATGCACTTATTACATCATCCTCACTACACCGTCATCCCCTTCATCTATCTCCCCCGCGGGGACACATATGTTGCATTGTTCCCATTAGTTTCCCTTTTGGATTGTTATTGCATGATTACGTTTTTTTCCGTTGGGAACTGCAACATACATGGATTTATGGCGTCCAGACTGTCTTGTATATTTGTAATTGTCTTTCTTGTGATATTTGTTATTTGCACTCAGTACGGGTTTTACTGGTGCCCTCTGTCTGCACATTGAGACCCAGGACTTGGGATATATTTGCACTAGTGCTTTGCTGCTATTTTTTTTTATGTAGTGACTTATTTATTATAAAATAAACTATTTTCATTATTTCTATACGGATGAGTGTTGTCCATTTCTACCAACAGTAGCCCCTTTTATCTTTGTGGTGTCTTCCCTCTTGAGATTTCCACAAGATAGTACCTATTTTTTTTGTATCTAGCACCAAGCTGTCAGTAGCAGATCCTTTAGGCCTTTTAGTTGGATTGGGCTTGTTTTTCTAGCACTCCTAAAAGATTCTCAATTTCAGTTGAGATCTGGAGAAATTCGAGCTCAAGTCAAAACTTTAAACTCATTGTTGGGTTCCTCAACCCATTCTTGAACCATTTTTGCAGAGTGGTGGGCATAATATTCTGCTAAAAGAATTCACTGCCATCAGGGAATACTGTTTCCAATGAAGGGGTGTACTTGGTCAGCAGCAATGTTTAGTTAAGTAGTACATGTCAAGTAACATCCACATGAATGGCAGGACCTAAGGTTTCCCCGCATAACAATGCCCATAGCATCATACTGCCTCCGCCAGGTAAGCAATGCACATGCAACTGGCCTTACACATGATTTATCGGACCAGACTGCCTTCTTTCATTGCTTGTTCCACTTCTGATGTACATGTGACAATTGTAGGAGCTTTTGACTAAGTTCACCTTTAAGGAAAAATAATAAATGCACATATTTTTGCATAAAAAAATAATAATTTTTTTCCCATAGATGCCTGGAACGCATTGCGCCCGCATGCAGCAGATTTTGGGTTCAGTATCATGCTCATGCACACCAGCCACTTCCTCCAGCTTTCTACCCATACCTTCATACGGCTCTCAGTTGGAACTCCTATAGGAAATGTGAATGAACCATGAGCGCACTGATCAGCAAACTCATAGTCCTTTGAGAACTAGCTTAATGATTTACAGATCCCTGTGGCTAATTTTAAATGTAATAGCGGCTACGTGGGAGGAGGATGGGGCTGTGACGTGGTGGTGGGGGGGGGGGGGGCTGAGTGGTTGCTAGAGCATGTTACACCCTAAATATGTGTGTAACGTGCATGTTTTAAAGGTGAACTTATCCTTTCAGTTTAGGTTGCAATGACCCTTTACTATGTGGATTCATAATAAATCGAAGCAATTGTATGTTCTGTGCATTTATAAAAATGTATGTTCTTCTGAACAGGTGAAGTGAAAATGAACTACCTGTCCAAACCCTATGTAGCGATGGTCACTACATACCAAATGTCTGTCCTACTAGCCTTCAACAACAGTGAAACCGTCACTTATAAGGAACTCCAAGACAGCACTCAGATGAATGAGAAAGAGCTGACAAAAACCATCAAGTCTCTACTTGACGTCAAGATGATCAACCAGGATTCTGAGAAGGTCTGATCTCCCATTTCTTATGTTGTGAAAAAAATGCACATTTCCAGGACAAATACAAATGTCTTCCTTGTATCTAAACCCTCTGTAGTAGTCGCAATAGCAGAGCCCCCCCTCCCTCCCACTATTTTCAGTTACTTGGCTGATTTAAGCTGGGAATACACGCATAATACTTTATTTTTTTCAGCCAGAGAGCTGAATTTTTATCCGTGTACCTGGAGTTATAGGGTCACAAAAAAACACAGCCCCTTTATGGCATCTTTATGTCTGAATAGTTAGACTGCAATGCCAGTTTATACCTATGGGTGGTGGTGCATGTAAAATCAAACCTTCGTTTCCAGAAATGTACGAGAGATATGGAGGATTCCAACGCAAGGGTGAAGCTTGCAGCTTCTTGCTTTTAATATGGAGGGTGACATTGGTTAGAAATTCACGTTTTGGATGACCTTTTTATATTACTTTTTTGTTTCCATTACAGGAAGATGTTGATAGTGAATCAACGTTTTTATTAAATATGAATTTCAGCAGTAAACGGACAAAATTTAAAATCACTACACCGATGCAGAAGGACACACCACAAGTAGGTTTTTGTTCCTCTTTCACCTTTCATCGTCTTCTATTTTATTTTTATTTTTTCTGTTGGTTTCCTTCTCCTTTCCTTGGTTTCTTTCCTTTCCATGCTTCCCACCCTCTTTTCTTTCCTTTCCTTTCCTTTCCCTTTGTATTTATTCCTTTTTTTGCTGTCTTTACTTTCCTTAAGTGGTTAAGGAATTATTATAAGTCTATGCCAGCCCTTCTATTAGAGGCTGGCATAGCACACTGTGTGTGTGTGTGTGTGTGTGTGTGTGTTTTATTTAAAAACGAGTGCTGTAAATACTGAATATCCGCTGTTTTCAGGTCGGTCACATGACTCGTGGATGCTTTCCAGCTCTGATGGATGTATTCTGCGGGAGGAGCCGTGATCTTCCTCTGACATGGCCACTCGTCTCCTCCGCAGAAGCCACCCATCGTAGCTGTAAAGTGGCCAAGAGTCACGTGACCAGCCTGAAGACAGCTGGTATTCAGTATTTACAGCACTCTTGCAGTTAAAAAAAGAGTGCTGTAAATACTGAATACCAGCTGTCTTTAGGCTGGTCATGTGACTCGTGGCCACTTTACAGCTACGATGGGTGGCTTCTGCGGAGGAGACGAGCGGCCATGTAATCTCCCATCTGACGTCAGAGGGAGATCATGGCCCCTCCCGCCGGATACATCCATCAGAGCTGGAAAGTATCCGCGAGTCATGTGACCGACCTGAAGACAGCTGATATAAAGTATTTACAGCACTCGTTTTTAAATAAAACACACACAGTGTGCTA
This sequence comes from Rana temporaria, assembly GCF_905171775.1. Taxonomy (NCBI): domain Eukaryota; kingdom Metazoa; phylum Chordata; class Amphibia; order Anura; family Ranidae; genus Rana; species Rana temporaria. The sequence continues at coordinate 62,942,156 of NC_053493.1, read as the reverse complement.
TGCCAGCCTCTAATAGAGACCGAGAGCGCTCTGACAGGGAGGGGGTGGGGGGTGCGGCGAGAGGAGAGCAGGCAGCCTATCGCAGAGGAAAGCATTTTGACCACAGTGATCAGAGCGGAGCTGCCCTGGTTATTGTGGTCTGTTTATGACAGGTGCTATATTAGGGGTCTAATAGACCCCAGTGTCTCCCCTATATAAATAATAGTTGTTGTGTTTTTTTTATGTTTTTTGTTACGTTTTTTTTAAACACATTGTGACCAGTGCAATATAATGTTACTATAGCAACATTATACCACTCTGGGAAAGTGATCAGGATTTCTTTTTTATACTTTGATTGCTTGTTTTGTCTTGATTAACTTTGATTGGCCAGAGCTTAACACATGGTACAGATGGACTGTGATTCACCCTGTCGCTACAGCTAGCAACACAATTGTACACAATGGATGGCATGAAAGGAAGCTATCCATTGTGTACAACTGTCATGTTACCTGCTGTGATTGGTCACATGGTGCCGGCAGCGAGCTGGTACTCTGATCTGTCATAGGCTGTGTCCGGTGGATGCAGATGGTGACAGATCACGCTGATGCGCGGCCCGGTTAAACATTCTTCTATTATGGGGAATTTTCTTTGCTTTTATTTTTTTTATAATGATAGCCTAGCAGGCAGAACAAGATGCCCACTATTACCCTTAAATACTTTAGAAGGCTCTTCTGTGAGTAAGTGCAGGCTCACATCAGTGGGCTTTGCCAGATTGCATTTGATTCGCACCGCAGTGCAAATCACATGTGATATCAGCCATGCAGATTGTATGGCTGATATCACATTGCATTCTGACCAAACTCGCACAGGGCCCTTTTTTGGTTCGCACCATAATCGGATGGCTTGGGTGTTCACCTATGCCATCCAATTCTTGTCCGAACTGTCAGTTTGCAGTGCGATATGCGAGCTGAACTGTGGGTGTCATTAACAATATATTGACAATCCCGGCAGTTTGCATATGGCAGTGTGAACTGCTGTGCGAGTCGGTTGCAATGTGGGAACCCGCAGTGGATTTGCAGGGTTCCCGTATCGCACTAGTGTGAACCGAGCCTTAATCTTGCCATTCACTGATCAATTTGGCTAATTTTTGATGATCTTGTGACCATCTCCGCTTGATAGAAGTTGACTATTTGTTTGACTTCTATTGAAGGCACATGTTGGGAAAATTGTCCTCGACCAGGAGCTGTAGCCAATCGGTTGCAGCTACTGATAAGTCTATTCTGAAAGCGGCTGGAACCAGAGCCAGAATTCAAGGTTCTGGGGGGGGTTAGAATTCTTCTTTCCCATTCATTTTTGTGGATGGAGGAATCTGCCTAATAGCTGAACGAATAAAGTGTATAGCCAGCTCTGGTTTCACTTTGTTACGGGGCACGACTTTTTGTCTTGATGGCTAAGCTGTACTATTCCGCTGTCCAATGTGAGTGCCTTTACTAGTCACTATTTAAGTCAGATTGGAGAGTGGAATGGTATTTGGCAGGGTTTAGTCATAAAGTCAGGCCCCAGGGACAGTGAAAAGAATTCAGAGGAAACATTTTGGGGCAATAAACTGAAATAGACAAAAGGAATTGCACTGACCAACTGAGAACTTCCTCTACCAATTACAGCAGCAGCTAAAAAACTCTGCAATAGTAGCGCAAAATATTCATTCACAAAATAAAACTTCCTATTACAATGGTTGCAAACCCTTACAATATACCCACTTAAAGCGGAGTTCCACCCAAAAATGGAACTTCCGCTTATCCCACTCCTCGCCCCCTTACATGCCACATTTGGCATGTCATTTTTTTTGGGGGGGGGGAGTGGGGGCTTCAGGAGAAGGGGACTTCCTGTCCCACTTCCTCCTTCCGCCGAGGGGCTGCAAAGGCGATTAAGCTTAATTGCCTTTTGGCAGCCCCTCCCTGTAGGCGATCGCCTAGGACACATGACCGGTCCTAGGCGATCGCCTGTCCAATCAAACAGCGCAGTGCCGCTCGCGCATGCGCAGTGGGTGCCCGGCCGTGAAGCCGAAAGCTGTCACGGCCGGGTGCCCACAGTGACAATGAAGACGCCGACCGGGGAGGGGGGGAGAGGAGAGGAGCGGAGCCCCGGCCGGCGCGTCGGTGGAGCAGGTAAGTGTCTGTTTATTAAAAGCCAGCAGCTACACTTTTTGTAGCTGCTGACTTTTAATAAACATAAATATTGGCTGGAACTCCCCTTTAATTGGCTAGCCTCAAATGTGTCACAGAGATTAACCACTTTACAACCGCCAAACGTCAAATTACGTCCTTGACTTTGTGCGGTGATATCTGAATGATGCCTGCAGCTACAGGCTTTATTCAGATATCACCGTCTTCAGCCGGCGATTCTGTGCACAATAAGAATGATTAAAGCGGCTGTTCCACCGCTTGATCGTTCCTATAGGCAGCGGGAGGGGATGCCACCCCCTCCCGTCGCCATCCGGTGCTTCTCCGGGCTCTCCCCTGCCATCGGGGGCCCGGAGAGCTAATCGGCCGGCGCTGGCTGGGGAAGCATAGAGATGATGGGTGACCAGATGGTCACCGGTCATCTCTATGACCGTCGGAGGCCTGGGCGCGACGTTATGACGTCACGCTCGGGAAACCCGGAAGTAAACAAAGCCGCAATCGCGGCTGTTGGTGTGAGATCGGTGAATGTTTTTTTTTCACCGATTTCATGCTTGTAAGCCTGGAGGAGAGATGTGGGGTCTTATTGACACCACATCTCTCCATAAAGAGGACCTGTCACACTGATTCCTATTACAAGGGATGTTTACATTCCTTGTAATAGGAATAAAAGTGATCAAAAAAAAAAAAATTCAAAATAAAGTGTAAAAATAAAAAAATTAAGTAAAATTAAATTAAAAAAATGTTTTTAAATCGCCCCTATCCCCGGTAGCTCGTGCGCAGAAGCGAACAAGCATGCAAGTCCCGCCCACATATGTAAACGCCGTTCAAACCCCACATGTGAGGTATCGTCGTGTGCGTTAGAGCGTGTGTAATTCTAGCACTAGACCTCTTCTGTAACTCAAATAGTAACCTGTAAAAAAAATTAAAGCGTCGCCTATGGAGATTTTTAAGTACCGAAGTTTGGCGCCATTCCATGAGTGTGCGCAATTTTAAAGCGTGACATGTTTGGTATCTGTTTACACGGCGTAAAACCATCTTTCACATTATACAAAAAAATTGGGCTAACTTTACTGTTTTGTTATTTTTTAATAAAAAAAAAAGGTGTTTGAAAAATTATTGCGCAAATACCGTGCGAGGAAAAAAAGTTGCAATGACCGCCATTTTATTCCCTAGCGTGGCTGCTAAAATAAAAATATATAATGTTTGGGGGTTCTGATTAATTTTCTAGCAAATAAATTGTGATTTTTACATGAAGGAGAGAAGTGCCAAAATAGGCCCGGTTGTCAAGTGGTTAAACCATTCCTCCTACATAAGTTGTACCGGTTTGTGCAGAGGAGAGAGGCTGCAGATAAACGGCATTGAAGGGGATGGGGATTTACACAGCCAGAAGGCAGGGGATGGGGATTTGATGTCACAAACGGCACAGCATAGAGTAGGGAGCTGAGTATAATCTGAGAACTGAGTGGAGGGAATGGACACCCCCTCTACACAGACTCATAGGGAAATGTGCACAGCCGAGGCTGTCATCTTCTTTGTGCTGGAGGCGTCGGGGCTGTCTTCTGGGCTTGTTTGGTATTCACATAGACTGTCAGAAGTGAACCCATGCAGATAGCAGAGGACTGCGAGAGGGGACAGAAATCGCACTGGGTACTTTCAATAGAGGCAAATATATACTATAGACAGATATGCTTCGATCATTTTTCAGTTCAGAGGTTTACAATCACTTTAAATATATTTTTCCATAGTTCCATATTTTTCCATAGTTCTTCAGTCTACTTGCTTCTCAGATTGTAGATAGTTGAATTTAAGTCAGTAATTACGTGTGTGGTGTTGGATTCTATTATAAATAACAAAAGTTAGAAAAAATACTTCACAAGTCCTCGGCCTAGATATAGTATATTCTCATTGCACAAACATTTCATTTACAAGGGTCTCCCAGGAAGTAGTTGGGCAACATCCTGTGTATAAACTTCATTCCACTGACTCATTCTGCTACAAATCTAGTTTAAAGTACAGAACAGGTCATCTCTCTGAAATCCTTGTCCTTTGACCATTTCTTGATGATCTGTCCCCCTGGAACCTTTTGTAGTGTTAATGCTTTAAGTGCATGGACACAGAGTACACCCCCGCCCCAAACCTGTTCCAATCCCCAGTACCATTGACTGTTCATGAAATCTTTCCAAACAAACTTGTGATTCATATTTTGGATTACTGATGATCACACATTTGGCAAACGGTGCAACTATTCCATATGACTGCACATCAAAGAGTGACTGGAAGTCAAAGTAATGTTCAAATAAGAGTGTTTGGAAGTATTTCAGGGTGGCTCCATCCCTAGAGTTACTTTGGGTTTAATGAGCAGCTCTGGGCAACAATGAAACTTATGAAAATAATTAGGACATCAGATAATATGTAAACCAAAAAACATTTGCTATAAAGTTTACTACATTTAATTTTGAAGTAAATACAATACATGTGGCTGTTATTAATTTTATGATCCTTTGCCGGTGTTTTTATGCAGGCACTTTCAGGTCATTTAATATCAATAGGCGGGCACTATTCTTTTAAAAATAATAAATTAATAAGTGAATAATGATGTAAACAGGGCAGCTGCCCCTTTAAAGGGCAAAAGACCTTACAGTATAGAAAAAATCAAATGTATGCGCCAGTCCTTTTATACAGTTTGTGAACAATAATCTGTGATTGAATGAATAATCCAAAATGTCCTTAAATATGTTATAAAGTCCAACTGTGTTAAAGAAGATCCAATCCCTGTGACCTTGTAAAATCAAATGCGAAGTGACAATTTCTTCTTAATGCATAAAGTGCTCTTCCACGTGTTCAGGTGAAATTTACAGTCACCAGATGGTTGCGGCTAACAAAGCGGCCACCAAGCCTTGTGTTATATCCCGTACATGGGATTTCGAATCTTCTCCATAGGAGTCCAGATGCCAACCAGCTTGTGGATGTCATTATTGTAAATTCCCATTTACTCAGTGTGAGTGAGCAAGAAATTCCAGAGATCATTTCATAGTGTAGTATATTTTTATTAAAACTGTTAAAATGCAGCGTCAGAAAGTGACTTGGTACACGGGGCTTCGCCCTATCTGGGAGTACCATACCTACCCAGAATTTGCCAAATTGCAACATGCCTCTTTATGGCGAGGTTACGGGGTAATCCATTTTAAACATATTTTTGGTCATCTACTCAACTGCTTATTAGAGGGAATGATGGTCCCTCTATTATGCATTTTTATTATCTACAACTGAAACATAATGTGACGGCTCAGCAGTCCCTAGGGGCCTCAGGGTTGTCCACCCATCCTAATTTTTAATCGCAACAATCATCCTCCACAAAGGGATTGATCGCTAATTGTTCTGCCATGCTCATGGAGGTATACTTGGAAAACTTCCTTAATTAAGCATGTGAGAAATGGCAAAGGGATGTAGGTGATAAACCTAGAGAGCTGTGGCAGGAGGCTTTGGAGGCTGTATGGCTCTGCTCTATTAACCACTTCAACCCCGGAAAATTTGACCCCCTTAATGACCAGAGCATTTACTGCGATTCGGCACTGCGTCGCTTTAACTGACAATTGCGCAAATGTGCAACGTTGTACACAAACAAAACTGACTTTTTTTTTTTTTTCTTTCACAAATGGATTATTTCTTTGGTGATATTTGATTTTTTTTTTTTTTCTTTTGTGCTATAAACAGAAAAAGAGCAAACATTTTGGGGAAAAAAAGCAATATTCTTTGCTATAGTATATATCTCCCACAAATATATAAAAAAAAAACGAATTTTTTTCTCAGTTTAGGCTGATATGTATTCTGCTACATAATAACGCAATAAGTGTATATTGGTTTGTGCAAATATTATTGCGTCTACAAAATACTCACAGAATACTGTGCAGAATTGAACACACAAGGATTGTTGGCTGCAACCATCTGGTGAGTGTAAATTTCACCTTGGCACATGGAAGAGCACTTTATGCATTAAGAAGAAATTGGACTTTATATCATATTTAAAGCGGAATTCCAGCCTGAGGGTAAAAAAATAAGTCAGCAGCTACAAATACTGTAGCTGCTGACTTCTAATATAAGGACACTTGCCTGTCCAGGGAGCCTGCAATGTTGACACCCCAAGCCGATCAGTCTATCGTCTTCAGGTGCTGGCATTGCTAGTAAGGGAAACCAACAGTGAAGTCTTCACAGCTGGGTCCTGCTCAGGGCCATCTTTAAGGCCCATCTTTGGGCCCTGTCATTGTTGTGGGGCCCAATGCAGCTGCCTCATACTTGCCAGCTATCCCAGTTTAAATTCCCTTGTCCCTTAAAGTTTTAGTCCTGTGCTGTGTCCTGATATCTCAGTGTGAAATGCTGCCCAGCGCTGCCCTATTGTGTAAAGATGATTTGCCTGCAGACCCTGTGTTTACATGCAAATAACCACCATTCATATGTAAATAGCAGGAGCATTCATATGTAAATAGAGACTGCATTCATATGTATATCATGCCCCTCTGCAGTGAAGAGATGATGTGCTGTAACCTCTAGCAACCAATCAACAAGCAGAAGTCATGTGCTGTAACTAGGGGTGTAACGGATCGTCATTGATCCGTGATCCGCACGGATCAACCTTTTCGGATCGGCACACATGTGATCCGTATGATCCGTAGATTGTGAGCTCCCTCAGCCTCCTCTCACTGCAGTACACTGACTGACAGGAAAGGAGGAGGCGGGAAACGAAACACTAGCACTCGGCCAATCAGGATACTTAACAGAAGCGATGACCCAGAGCTGCCCTGCCTCCAAACCAATCAGCGGGCGCGTTACAAGCAAGGCAGCGTGTGTGTGTGTTTTGGCCGGAGCTGTGTGTGAAGGGAAAAGGAGATGTGCTGCGGAGCCCGGGGGGGAGGAGGGGGAGGCCGAGTGTTTGTGATTGTATTCCTGGACGGGGGAGGATGTTATTCGGCATCCCCAGCACTGGACGAGGAGACCATCAGAGAGCAGAACACATACGGTAGTGAATACATTGTATGAGCCTGACACATCCCTCCCCTCCACACCGTGTTCCCTGTGATCACACACTCACACACACTATGGGGACACCATCATACCCCACAATAATCACTGACAGGTGGAGGAAGAGCCCTGCTGTGTGTGTCAGATCATATATTTCATAGTTATTTTCAATACAAAACTGAGCTTATGTGCTTAAATACAGTATTTAGAAATCCAACGGACTGTTTAGTTTTAAAAGCAACAGCAAACCTTGCATGCTTGCTAATGTGACAGAACACCTCTGATTTTCACATTTAACATTTAGTTAAATGTGAAAATCAGAGGTGTTCTGTCACATTAGCAAGCATGCAAGGTCAGCAGGTTTGCTGCGGCTTTTAAAATGTACCATGTAAACAGTCCGTCGGATTTACATATACTGTATTTAAGCACATAAGCTCCATTTCGTGTTGAAAATAACTATGAAATATAAAACTCTGGTGGGTGTAACACGATTTGTCTCTTTTTTTTTTTTTTTGCTGATCCGAAAATGATCCGATCCGTGACTCCTGATCCGAGGATCGATCCGATCCGTGAGTTTTTTGATCCGTGGCACCCCTAGCTGTAACCTCTAGCAACTAACCCGTGAGCTGTTATGTGTGCTTTAACCTCTTGCAACCAGTCAGTAAGTGGTAATGATATGCTGTAACCTCTGGCAACCAATCGCAATCACTGCCTGATCTGATACAGTAGACTGATTTTAAGTCTAGCTGATATTTATTGTATGTCTCAGAGCAGGTGGAGAGAAAAATTGCATGGGGGGCCCCAAGAAAATTTTCGCCCAGGGTACAATCAACATTAAAGACAGCCCTGGTCCTTCTGCTCATTATGGGGAGATGCCTGGCACTTTCTAAATGGTCCTGTCTTCTGACACCTTCACAGGTCCCAGAAGGCATTGGGGGGGGGGGGCAGCATGATCCGATGGCGGAAATGACGTACCTCGCCATGGCAATGCTAAACAGGAAGAAAACGGATTACCCCATTGAAAAAAAGGGAAATCAAGCCAAAAAAAAAAAAAAAGCTTGCTGCTATGAAGCGACTGGTGCAAACATGTAAGTGTGGTAGGAACTCCGCTTTAAGGATGTTTAGGTTTATTCAGAGATTCTTGTTCACAAACTGTATAGAAGGGCTAGAGTCTACTTTTGACTTTCACGTCATTAACCACTCACTGCAGGTAAGCAATACAGCTTTGGTGAAGGACCCACCCCTTGGCTGCTATTGGAGAAAGAAGGGGCAGCAGTACATTGAATATACCCTTTTGCTCCTCCTCCTGTATGCATGTTCAGCACTGGCATTACAACACCAAGCATGCAAACTGTGTTGAAAACAATAGATCCTGAAACTGGATTGGAGAAGTGACCCCTCCTTTACCCAGGCTGTGTAGCAGATTACAGGAATCCATTATAAAGGCAGATTCAGGTCCACCTGCAATGTTTCATTTTTGTAATACATTCATAATTGCATTTTTCTTGTGTCTGAAGTCTCTCACCCAGGTATTTGGTTCCTGACTTTTATAGAATATAAGATAGATGTGAACACATTCAAACTGTTTCCATATTGAAATAGTTAAACATCCAGGTTTATCATTCACAGGAAGTGGAACAGACCCGAAGTGCTGTAGATGAAGACCGAAAAATGTATCTTCAAGCTGCTATAGTGCGTATCATGAAAGCACGAAAAATCTTGCGACATAATGCTCTCATACAAGAGGTAAGGATGGTTGGTTGTTGGGGCATTGCCTTGTGGAAGCAGAAATATTGTCCCGGTGGGCATAGGGTGGGGGGATGGGGTTCCTTTATCCACCTTATTTGTGTAGATGGAGGAATCTGTTAGGAACTAAAGAAACTAACTGTCTAAGGACAGCTTTACTCCAGAAGTACGAGTGAAGGAAAACAGGGTGGTTACATGCAGCAGTGAGTCATGTATTTTATTTCTAAACTTCAGTAGCAAAATCATTTCTGGAATGAGTCCAATATTCCTGTTCCCATAATAGTCACATGCTAGGTGAATACTGAATTTCTTGTTAACTAAAGGTGTCCGTACGGAGAATCAAACTATTGCATAATCAAGTTGAATCACAATATAAACTGACACATACATTTCAGTTTCAACTTGCATATTCTTCAAGACCTCCCACAGTGCCAGGACAAGGTCATCCAGTGCCCAGGGCGAAGGTCCCAAACTGGTTTTATTGCACATGAGTCAGTGTTTTTTCAAGATAAGAAAATATGTTGTATCATTTTTTTATTTATTTTTTTATAATATAGGTTTAAAGTGTTTGTAAAGTCATTTAAAATAACAAACATGTTATAGTTACCGGCTCTGTGCAATGGTATTGCACAGAGCAGCCCAAATCCTCTTCTTGGGTCCCCGCTGGCTCTCCTTTTTTTGTGTGCTGCCATTGGAAGCAGCTTTCTATTGTATAATAGGGGTTACTGGTGTGCAAACCACAACGGGTATACAAATCCTATGCTTACACAAGCAGATGCCACAACAAAAGCAGTGTTCACCAGTGCTGGGACAAGGTCATTTGGTGCCCAGGGTGAAGATGGCAAACTGCGCTCCCCCCAATTATCGTCACCCTTCATTGTCATTGTTGCTGATACTAAGCATTTGCAAGAGTACTTGTACTTGTGCAAATGCTCCAATATCTAAAACCAATACCTTTGCAGTGCGATTGGATGAGCTCAAATCGCACTGTAAAGAATCACATGAATGTGGTGCGATTCCTGTCTGAATCACATGCTGTTTCCCACACCGCTCCTGTGTGAACCTAGGCTTGTCATAATGACTTCAGCCTGGGTTCACACAGGAGTGGTGTGGGCTTCTAAAAAATTACGTTTTTCAGGCTCTAGAAAAAACAATTTTTTTTCCACTTCATCATCATTAAAACGGCCTTGCCTACACACGATCATGGAAAAAAAAATGCTCTAGCAAAGCACGGTGACGTACAACACGTACGACGGCACTGTAAAGGGGAAGTTCCATGCAGATGACGCCACCCTTGGGGCTGTTTAAGCTGATTTCGTGTTAGTAAAAGACGATTCGCGCTTTTCTGTCTGTTACAGCATGATGAATGTGCTTACTCAATTACCAACGGTAGTTTTACCAGAACAAGCGCTCCCGTCTCATAACTTGCTTCTGAGCATGCGCGGATTTTTCACGTCGTTAAAGCCCACACACGACCATTTTTTACAACCCGAAAAATGACAACATTAAAAACGTCGTAAAAAAATAGAGCATGTTCAAATTTTTTTTTGCCCGTTTTTTAGAACCTGAAAAATGCTCTGAAGCCCACACACGATCGTTTTTAATGACAAAAAAAACGTAATTTTTTAGAACCCGAAAAATGATCGTGGGTACGCAGCATAAGAGTTCAAGCAGGAGAGATAGAAATGACTGGAAAGCGGGAGAGAAGCCGCTGTTGTGTGCATGTAGACTGACACAGGAAAGCACTGATACCTTCCCAACCTCACGAGCACTGCCTGCTACACTCTACTGTTGCTGAAGGACTTAGTACAGTGCACTGTGCAGGCAGGGGGTGGATACATGCAGGGACAAAGCCGCTCTCTGCCTGTGTTATATTCTGCAGCATATTCTGCCTGGGAAGGGCTGTACCCGGCAAACTGCGCCCTCTTCTCACACAAAATCATCACGCCCAGGGCAAATGCCCGTCCCGCACACCCCTAGTACCGGCCCTGGTGTTCACACACTAAATACAGTTGTTAAAGAGGGGGTGAAGTGGCTCTTACTCAAATTAATCTAATATAAAGTATATAACCAATATTCAGGTGTATAAACAATTCCCTTAGTGCATGTAAACAAATGCAAATAAAGTGAAAATGAACAATATTACTTCAGTCCCTTCTGTGCAAATAAGCAAATGAAAGTGCAAAAAAAAAAATGTGCAAAAAATATTGGTAAATATGTGCAATAAAAATGTTCAGTCTTATGTGTAAACAAGCAATTTTCAAAAAAAAGTGCCAAAAAAAGTTCCCTGTGCTGGTAAATATGTTAAAACAGTCCAAATGATGTGGAATAAAACTCCAAGTGCAAAAATCCACTTAAAGATGAAATACTCTCTAAATGCCAAGAAAAAGTGCAAGTGCTTCAATCTTGTGCAAGTGCCCATGTTTCCCCCAGCCTCTCACCTCATCTGGCTTAAAAATAAGCCTTTCTGATAACCTCCCAGTAACTGAGCGATCGCTTTTTCCTATTCGATTGACCACGATCAGGTTTCCTGTTTAGATGCTCAGGTAACATAGAGAGGAAAGGGGGGACTCCATAGTGTAGTAATTCAAATAAGCATTGGTTTATTAAAGGTAAAAAAACTTAAAATTATGATGAACACAAAACGGCATATAACAATGTGTACTCTAACTTCCGGACTCGGCCACGACTTGAAAAAGTGACATTGAGCAGTCACGCAACGCTTCGGGGTTCAGAGCTGTGGTGACATCACTTCCGTCACGGCCGAGTCCGGAAGTTGGAGATGTGAGATGTCGCCGTGAACGTTGGAGCGAGAGCAATAATTCTAGCCCTAGACCTTTTCTGCAACTCAAAACATGTAACCAGAAAAAAAAATTAAAGCGTCGCCTATGGGGATTTTTAAGTACCGGCGCCATTCCACGAGCGTGTGCAATTTTGAATTATGATTTTTACATGTAGGAGAGAAATGTCAGAATTGGCCTGGTTGGCTAGTGGTTAAAATGTTGGCTTCTATTTTGCTTGAACATGCTTGCAGATTTGTGTGTTTTTTTTTTTCCCCCAGCTATCTAATCTGTATTGGAAGCCTTATAACTTGGTTTTCCACTTAGTGACATAGGAGAGAAATAATAAAACAAGCGTTCCACAGTCTTCCTTTTCTGCAGACCAACGTATAATTTAATGTCATACATATTGCCTTCATTGGGTGTAAGTGGCAAAAATGCTGTCCTGTGATATTACTTAGAGAAAGATGCGACCTATCTGAACACAGCTTGGGGAAGTCACGTATCCCGAGTGGGCAGAGGTCAGATGGAACATTTCACTTTTGCCTTAAATGTTTAATTTAGACATGCGATTTTGGTAAAGCTCCCATTGACTCTGCAGCTTCTTCTCATGACAATACATTCTACAGCGTGAAAGGGGAAAGTCTATTGGTTGCACTGGGCACTTTTCTATTGCTTCCATTTCTCCTTGATGCTACTGCTGTGAAGTGGTCTGTTGCAATCAGCAGTACCCCATAAACTACATATTAAAGTTATATAACAGGAAACAACCAAATAAAATCTCTTACAAACAATGGGATGAAATCCAAACCCCACACAGGCAAAACCCAAGACCCCAGCACTCTGGGAGCAGTAGCTTTTTATTTGTTCAGCAGTTTTGCCTCCTTTCCTCAGGAGTTAGCAGTAGAAATCAGGACAGGTTCTTGATTTGATAGATTTTTACCCTTAGGGCTCTTTCACACTGGGCGGATCAGTAATGATCCGCCCCGTGAACCTCCGCTTGCTCAGCGGGGATCGCTCCGTTGATCACCGCTGAGCCGGCGGATGACAGGGCGGTCCCCGCACACTGTGCAGGGACCGCCCTGTCTTTTCTCTCCTCCCCCTAATGGGGGATCGGATGAACACGGACCGTATGTCCGTGTTCACCCAATCCGATTTGGCCAGACGGAATGAAAAGTAGGTTTTTCCTCCGTCACACTTTGGCGGGTCGGATGTCAGCGGGCATGTCACCGCTGACAACCGCGGCTCCATAGAGGAGCACGGGTACAGGTCCGCAAAAAAAACTGACAGGCGGACCTGTACGGGCGCTCAGTGTGGAAGAGCCCTTATAAGTCATTGGGGTTGATTTTTGAGAGTGCAAAGTCTGGTGCTGCTCTGCATAGGAACCAATCGGCCTCCAGGTTTTATTGTCGGAGCTTAATTTAACCACTTGACAACTGGGCACTTAAACACCCTTAATAACCAGACCAATTTTCAGCTTTTGGTGCTCTCACGTTTTGAATGACAATAACTCAGTCATACAACACTGTAACCAAATGAAATTTTTGTCCTTTTTTTCCCACAAATAGAGCTTTCTTTTGGTGGTATTTGATCACCTCTGCGTTTTTTTTTTTCCCCGCTATTAATGAAAAAAGAACGAAAATTTTGTAAAAAAATGAATTTTTCTTCATTTCTATCATATCATTTTGTAAAAAAGTAATTTTCCTCATACATTTGGCCTAAAATGCATACTGCTACATATTTTTGGTAAAAAAAAAAAAAAAATTTGGATATTATTTAGTCTGGGTGAAAGTTATAGGGTCTACAAGCTTTGGTACCAATTTCTGAAAATTGAACAATTTGATCACACCTGAAGTACTGACAGCTTCTCTCATTTCTTGAGACCCTAACAAGCCAATAAAGTACAAATACCCCCCAAATGACCCCTTTTTGGAAAGTAGACATTCCAAGGTAGTTAGTAAGAGTCATAGTTAGTTTTTTGAAGTTGCCATTTTTTCCCACAATTCTTTGCAAAATTAAGATTTTTTTTTTTTTTTTTTTTTCATACCAATATTGTCATTATAACAGGTTATTTCTCTCACATGGCATGTATATTCCACAAATGACACCCCAAAATATATTCTGCTGCTCCTCCTGAGTATGGCGATACCACATGTGTGAGACTTTTACACAGCGTGGCCACATACAGAGGCCCAACACCGAAGTAGCAACTTCAAGCATTCTAGGAGCATAAATTACACATCTAATCTCTCAACCACCTATTACACTTTTGAAGGCCCTGGAGCACCAGGACAATGGAAACGCCCACAAAGTGACCCCATTTTGGAAAGCTAACACCCCAACGTATAATCTATGAGGCATAATGAGTCTTTTGAACAGTTCATTTTTTTGCAGATGTTTTTGGAAAATGTGGAAAAAAAATGAAAACGCATTTTTTTTACACAAAGTTGTCCATTTATAGGATATTTCCAACACATAGCATGTACATAGCAAAAATTACACCCCAAAATATATTCTGCTGCTCCTCCTGAGTATGGCGATACCACATGTGTGAGACTTTTACACAGCGTGGCCACATACAGAGGCCCAACACCGAAGTAGCAACTTCAAGCATTCTAGGAGCATAAATTACACATCTAATCTCTCAACCACCTATTACACTTTTGAAGGCCCTGGAGCACCAGGACAATGGAAACGCCCACAAAGTGACCCCATTTTGGAAAGCTAACACCCCAACGTATAATCTATGAGGCATAATGAGTCTTTTGAACAGTTCATTTTTTTGCAGATGTTTTTGGAAAATGTGGAAAAAAAAATGAAAACGCATTTTTTTTACACAAAGTTGTCCATTTATAGGATATTTCCAACACATAGCATGTACATAGCAAAAATTACACCCCAAAATATATTCTGCTGCTCCTCCTGAGTATGGCGATACCACATGTGTGAGACTTTTACACAGCGTGGCCACATACAGAGGCCCAACACCGAAGTAGCAACTTCAAGCATTCTAGGAGCATAAATTACACATCTAATCTCTCAACCACCTATTACACTTTTGAAGGCCCTGGAGCACCAGGACAATGGAAACGCCCACAAAGTGACCCCATTTTGGAAAGCTAACACCCCAACGTATAATCTATGAGGCATAATGAGTCTTTTGAACAGTTCATTTTTTTGCAGATGTTTTTGGAAAATGTGGAAAAAAAATGAAAACGCATTTTTTTTACACAAAGTTGTCCATTTATAGGATATTTCCAACACATAGCATGTACATAGCAAAAATTACACCCCAAAATATATTCTGCTGCTTCTCCTGAGTATGGCGATACCACATGTGTGAGACTTTTACACAGCCTGGCCACATAGAGACCCAACATCCAAGAAGCACCATCAGGTGTTGTAGGGACACAAATTACACATCCAATTTCCTTACAATCTATCACATTTTTGAAGGCCCTTCATATTTCTAACACAGCATGTACATACCAAGAATTACACCCTAAAATACATTCTGCTGAGTAATGGGTACAAAAAAAAAGGATTACCTGTGTTTTTAGTAGTGCAATTGTCCACAGGAGGAGAGCCCTGATCCAGGCAGCAGGCAGGAACGTGGTCAGCGACAATGAATGGAATTGTCCAGGCAGCAATATTGTTCATAGTCGGTACATAGCCAGCAGTGCCAAAATATTGGTCCTGGTAGTAAGGCCAGGAAAGAATGGGGACAGGGGTAGAGGCTTCTCCCACCCAAATCTCTTTGAAGCCTCCGGGCAACCAGACCCTAATCTGGGAATGAGAAAACTAAAAAATTAGTTTTTTCATCCAGAAAAACAATTCTGGAGCCCCTCACATGTGTGAGACTCCTGTGTTCCCACTAGCATAGCAGGGTAAAAGATCAATCCAAGGGGCAGGCAAAAAACGTGGTCAAACAGTCCAGGGTCAATTCCAGAGCAGGCAGATGTAGGTACAGTTTAGGGTTAGGCAAAAGAGTGGTCGTATAACAAGCCAGGGTCAGTTCCAGAGAAAGCAGAGGTATTTTTAGCATTAGGCAAAATCGTGGTCGTATAAAACAGTCCAGGGTCGGTAACGGAGAAGGCAGAGGTAGGTACAGTGCAGTGGCATAAGGGGTGTGGAGGAAAATGACAGGGAATTTGAATTTTGTTTATCTAATAATTTTCAATAGTGTGGTAACGGCGGAAACATGCACCTAAACAGAGGCCTGGTTGGGAGGGACAATCGGGACAATAAACTGTTGTGTCTCTTCTGACTCCTCCTCTGGCGCACACCCGACATTTCTTCTGACGGGCTGCACCTGTTCGACGGGGGGGGATTTTGTCAGGAAAGTGCCGTTCGTGAAGTCTGCTCACGCAATCAGTGCGAAGAATGTCTGGTGGCATTTCAGGGAACAAAAGGGCGGTGATAACGTCTTCTTGGTAGAGTAGATATGGAACGGGATTCTGTGTTGCTTTTTTGTAGATAACATAAGAGTTATAGAAGGCCAAACTGAAAAAGTAAATGGACACTTTTTTATACCAGTGACGGGATTTTCGGGAGGGAAGATAGGGTTCAATCATCTGGTCATTGAAGTCTACGCCACCCATAAATAAATTGTAGTCGTAGACACAAGATGGTTTCTGCACTGGGCCGCTTCTTTTGGGGACTTCCACGTAGGTGTCATTGTGGATGGTGGTGAGCATGTGGACATCTCGTCTGTCCCTCCACTTGACAGCCAATAGCTCCTGGTTCCGTAAAGACGTCGTCTCTCCTCGTCTCAGCTTCTGATTCACCAATTTTTGGGGGAAGCCCTTTCTGTTTATTCTCACTGTGCCACATGCTGGGGTGTCTCTCCGGTAAAGATTTCTAAACAGGGGCAAGCTAGTATAAAAATTGTCCACGTAAAGGTGGTATCCTTTTCCAAGTAGTGGATAGATGAGCTCCCAGACGACTTTTCCACTTGTTCCGATGTATTCGGGGCATTCGGGGGGATGTAGTTGGGAGTCCTTCCCTTCGTAAACAATGAAGGAGTAGATGTACCCCGTGTCTCGGTCACACAGTTTGTACATCTTCACCCCATATCGGGCCCTTTTGCTTGGGATGAATTGTTTAAAGCCCAGCCTGCCGTGGAATTTTACAAGGGACTCATCTATTGAAATATTTTGTTGAGGGGTATATAACTGGGGGAATTTTTCAGAAAAAAAATTTAGAAGTGGCCGAATTTTAAATAATTTGTCAAAGGCAGGGTCATTTCGGGGAGGGCACTGGGTGTTGTCATTATAGTGGAGGAACCGTAGAATCATGAAGTATCGGGATCTGGGCATACGGGATGAGAAGACGGGCATGTGGTGGATGGCTTTGGTAGACCAATAGGCGTACCCTTTGTTTTTTTTTGAGAGACCCATATTGAAGGTCAGGCCTAAGAATATTTTAAACTCCTCTACGGTCAGGTCTCTCCAATGAAAGGGGCGGGCATAGCTGGAATCGGGGTTGCTTAGAATAAATTGCTGAGCGTAGAGATTGCACTGGGCCACAATAGATGACAATAATTCGTCTGTAAAAACTAAATGAAAAAAATCAATCGTGTCAAAATTATCGGTGTTCACCTGTACACCTGGTTGGGCGGTGAAAGGGGGGATACTTGATGCTCCAGAATTCGAAGGCAGCCACAGGGGGTTTTGAAGGCCATAGGGAAGGCTGGCATGGCCCCTATCCCTTTGGGGCAGAGAGGACACCCTACTGGTGCCTGACCTTTGTTGCACTGCTTGCGGGGTGGACGGCACTGCTTGCGGGGTGGACGGCACTGCTTGCGGGGTGGACGGCACTGCTTGCGGGGTGGACGGCACTGCTTGCGGGGTGGACGGCACTGCTTGCGGGGTGGACGGCACTGCTTGCGAGGTGGACGGCACTGCTCGCGAGGTGGACGGCACTGCTTGCGAGGTGGACGGCACTGCACTAGTAGTAGGCTGCTCCACGCCAGAACGCCTTCTTTTAACGGGCACAGGTTCCTCCTCTGAATCAGTATCAGACCCGCTTCCTGTTACGGGCTCATAGGCCGAATCGGAATCGGACAGAGACTCCTCACAGCTGTCATCAGACGCCCATAGTTTCTGGAAGGCCTGCTCGGTGGTAAAAAAAATTTTTGCCATACTGGTGGCTAGTGAGGCTGGACTGCAGAACACTGGTGGGCACTAGTGGCACTGCAGTGGCGCAGGTGTAACTGATGGGCAAATGTGGCACTGGTGTGGCTCTGGTTGCACTGCTGTGGCTCTGGGGTCACTGATTAGCAGGCGGCACTGGTGGGCACAGGCGTCACTGCAGTGGTGCAGGTGGAACTGGTGTGGCACTGGTGGGGCACAGATGGCACTGGTGGGGCACAGATGGCACTGGTGGGGCGCAGATGGCACTGGTGGGGCGCAGATGAGCACTGGTGGGGCGCAGATGAGCACTGGTGGGGTGCAGATGAGCACTGGTGGGGTGCAGATGAGCACTGGTGGGGTGCAGATGAGCACTGGTGGGGTGCAGATGAGCACTGGTGGGGTGCAGATGAGCACTGGTGGGCACAGGTGGCACTGATGGGCACAGGTGGCACTGATGTGGCTCAGATGACACTGGTGTGGCACTGGTGTGGCTCAGATGACACTGGTGCGGCACTGGTTTGGTACAGGCGGCACTGGTTTGGTACAGGCGGCACTGGTGTGGCACAGGTGGCACTGATGGGCACAGGCGGCACTGATGGGCACAGGTGGCACTGATGGGAACAGGCGGCACTGATGTGGCAAAGATGACACTGGTGTGGCACTGGTGTGGCTCAGATGACACTGGTGCGGCACTGGTTTGGTACAGGCGGCACTGGTTTGGTACAGGCGGCACTGGTGTGGCACAGGTGGCACTGATGGGCACAGGCGGCACTGATGGGCACAGGTGGCACTGATGGGCACAGGCGGCACTGATGTGGTTCAGATGACACTGGTGTGGCTCAGATGACACTGGTGCGGCACTGGTTTGGTACAGGCGGCACTGGTGTGGCACAGGCGGCACTGGTGTGGCACAGGCGGCACTGGTGTGGCACAGGCGGCACTGGTGTGGCACAGGCGGCACTCGTGGGCACAGGCGGCACTCGTGGGCACAGGCGGCACTCGTGGGCACAGGCGGCACTCGTGGGCACAGGCGGCACTTGTGGGCACTTATGGGCACAGGTGGCACTTATGGGCACAGGTGGCACTTATGGGCACAGGTGGCAGTGTTGTGGCACTGATGTGGCAGTGTTTTTACTTTTACTTTTTACTTTTGTGGCACTGGTGTTCACTGGTGTAGGACAGGTGGCACTGTTGGGGCACTTGTGGGGCACAGGTGGCACAGATGGCACTAGTGGGGCACAGATGGCACTAGTGGGGCACAGATGGCACTGCCTGGGGCACAGATGGCACTTCCTGGGGGACAGATGGCACTTCCTAGGGGACAGATGGCACTGCTGGGGCACTGCTGGGGCACTGCTGGGCACTGCTGGGCACTGCTGGGGACTGCTGGGGATTGCTGGGCACTTACTATTGATTTGAAAAATCTCTCTCCTCTCCTCTCACGCTGCAACGGTGTGAGGAGAGGAGAGAGATGACCTGCATCTGACCCAGCCGCAGGGTTTGTTTACAAATGTGATCGCGCCGTCATTGGACGGCGCGATCACGTGGTAAGGAGCCGCGTCCATTGGCTCCTTACCGCGAGTGCTGTTGCTGCGGGTCCCGTAGACCCGGCGAGCACCGGCGATCGCGTGTGCGCGCCCGCTCGGGCGCGCACAAAGCAGTCTCTGGGAGGACGTACATTGACGCCCTCCTAGAGTACAGTAACCGCTCTGTAGCCGTATTTTGGCTATAGGGCGGTTACCAACTGGTTAACAAGTTGAAGCTACAAGCTAATTCGCTACCATGCACAGCTTCACCAGATTTTGAACTCTAGTTTTAGTAAATCAACCCCATAGTGATGTAACAAAAGCAACGCTGAAGCAGCTCAAGAGGGTGAAACTTTTTTTTACAGCATCTCAAATTCAAGACATTATGCTGATTGCAAGTTTATCTGAACCCTGAGTATACTAGTGCCTAAGCTGTTCATACACTTTGCAATCTTGAACAATTTAGTACCTACCTGACTAGGTACATACAGTAAATCCTTGTATTACGAGCATAATTTGTTCCGGAAACATGCTTGTAATTCAAAGCACTTGTATATCAAAGCAAATTTCCCCATAAGAAATAATGGAAACTCAAATGATTCGTTCCACAACTATTTATTCATGAATCCTTCAGTTTATAGTCCATATAAAAAGATTATAGCAATGTGATAGGTTGTGTAACCATAAAATGTCCATCCATTTAGAAGCAAAATCCAGCAGGAGTATAAAAGAGGAGAGAGGCGCCTCAAAGTGTAGCAATATGGTTACATTTAATGAAGTGTAAGATTGGGGTGTGTTTTTTAGTGAGTACGCCAGTCCAGAACTGAATTTTTAAGGGCCTGGTAGCCCACTTTTATTTAAAAGCACAACAAGTTCACAAATACATTCGCAGCCCTCGCAGGGGGTTCCACCATTACTGTATCTTGCCAACTCAACACTTTAGCCTCCTGGCTTTCATTCTTGCCATACGGCTGTTTCAGGCCTTTAGCCTAGGCCTAAGGTCTGCTCCTCAGAACAAGAGTTTCCTAGAGTTAAGCTCTCTCCTAGCTTACTCCTGGTCAGCGCCTTGCTGCTCAATCATTAATGACATCTGCCTCCTGCAGACATGCATGCTCTGACTTTTCTCAGAGGGATGGGAGTCCACCTGACTCCCAGGAACAGACTTCCTGTCTGTTGGGTGGGGCTCTGAGTCATAGTCAGGTCAGAACTAAATAGCCAAAACCCACAGCTGTGCAATCAATGTGTTTCTCTCTCCAAAATCTGGCGTAAACCAGCAATCTTTTAGGTAGGACAGAGTCCCACCACCACAGAAGGTATAACATTTTAGCAAGTCACATGGTTGATGATTTAAATGGGCACATCTAACTATGCAGGCATCCAGGATAAAGCTCTTTAGACCACCCTCCACACCGCCTGCTCTCACCGACATCAGTCTGCAATCGTGACCGGGAAGACTACCCTGCAGTAGAGAGATTTGAAAGTGAGGCTTGAACTTCTCAGAGTGAAGCAAGAAAGGGATGACGATGGTGGTGTGGAGGACATTCTATGTGGACAACTTTACCCCGTATGGCTGCATAATTAGATGTGCCTTTTTTTTATTCATTAACCATGCGAGTTGCTAAATGTTGTACCTTCATTAAATGTAACCATATTGCTACACTTAGATGCTCCTCTCTTCTCTTTTATACTCGGGTGTGACATGTAGCTACTTGTATATCAAGACATCACTTGTATATCAAGTAAACATTTCTTTAAAATTTAGCTTGTCTTGCAAAATGCTCTCAAAGTTGCTGTCAAACCAAGGTTTTACTGTATTAGGGGAGATCTAGTAAAACTGATGTGTTTCATTTCAGCTTGTTCAATAAAGCTTTGACAATAAAACCTGGAAGCTGGTTGGTTACTATGCAGAGCTGCACCAGATTTTGCACCCCCCCCCCCCCCCCCAATTGAGTGGTTTGCTTAGCAGGGCTTCTACCTCTACATAGTTTTGGTAGATTTAAAGCAGACTGAATAGAGAGTGTGCATTCATTTTGCAAGGTGTATGCGCAGCTTTGAGCTCTTATAGATATGATTTAAGATGTTTGCCACCATTTGCTTTGTTTTGTATGTAGGAATAGAAGTTTATTACTTTATGCACTGACCTGAGATTGTTTAATATCACATTGAAATCGGTTTGTTATACCTGTGCGGCAAATGCAAAGCGAATACCTGCCGTTCTTGTGGGAAATCCAGTAAGTTGATGGCAGTGCAACAGGAAGTTATCATTGTTCCCAGCTGTCTCCATGGACTACAGAACATATAGGAAAGGGGGTGGTGTTCAGTAGTCCTAAACCACGTCCTTTCCTTTGTTAACAATGTTGCTCCTCCATAGATACAGCACTGTGAGTGAGTTTTATAACCTTGATGCGCTGTACAGACATTTGTGACATGTGATTCTGCCCAGACCGCTGCAATAAATGAAGCAGGTCTCCATTTTTTCACCGCTCACTGCACCTCCAGGGAGCATTGCAGTGTGTATAAGACACATACAAAACAATTGTTTTGTATGTGTCCTAGCAGTGACCGGAGTTCATCCTGTGCGGGAAAATTCACAGCATGTGAGAGCAGCAAATATGCCCATTTTTTTTATTTCATGCATGTACAGCAGTTTACCAGCGGCCACTTTGATCGGGGGGCTGAACAGACCGGGTAAGGAGCTGGCAGCAAAATGGGGTTGCAATCTACTTGGCCTCAATCGGCAGAGAACAACCTGTTACCAATCTCCACTATACCCTGGGACAAAAAGTGTGTTGGAACTACAGAACACCTCCCCCTCTCTTTTTCTTTCTACAATAAGGGGAAGATATTCTATATATCAAACTTTCTGTTAACACTGCACTTCTCAAACAGATAATGAAATGCTTCCAATGATGTATTTAACAGACCAAAGGGGAGCAGATAATAAAATATATATATTACACACACACACACACACACACTTTGTGTGTGTGTGTGTGTGTGTGTGTGTGTGTGTGTGTATATAATATAAATGTATTTATATTTTTTACATTTTTTTTTTTCCCCCCCTCTAATATATACAACATTTGTCAAAAGTGAGTACACCCCCTCACATTTTTGTAAATATTTTATCTTTTTATGTGACAACACTGAAAAAAATGACACTTTGCTACAATGTAAAGTGGCGAGTGTACAGATTGTATAACAGTGTAAATTTGCTGTCCCCTCAAAATAACAACACACAGCCATTAATGTCTAAACCGCTGGCAACAAAATTAAGTACACCCCAATGTGAAAATGTCCAACGTGTCAATATTTTGTGTGGCCACCATTATTTTTCAGCACTGCCTTAACCCTCTTGGGCATGGAGTTCACCAGAGCTTCACAGGTTGCCACTGGAGTCCTCTTTACTCCTCCATGGCGATATCATGGAGCTGGTGAATGTTGGGAGACCTTGCGCATGGTCTGAGCATTGACAGGCTGACCCCGCACCCCTTCAACATCTGCAGCAATGCTGACAGCACTCATATGTCTATTTCCCAAAGACAGCCTCTGGATATGATATGACGCTGAGCACGTGCACTCAACTTCTTTGGTTGACCATGGCGAGGCCTGTCCTGAGTGGAACCTGTCCTGTTAAACCGCTCTATGGTCTTGGCCACTGTGCTGCAGATCAGTTTCAGGGTCTTGGCAATCTTCTTATAGCCTAGGCTATCTTTATGTAGAGCAGCAATTTATTTTTTTCAGATCCTCAGAGTTCTTTGCCATGAGGTGCCATGTCAAACTTAGTGACCAGTAAGAGAGAGTGAGAGCAATGACACCAAATTTATCACACCTGCTCACCATTCACATCTGAGACCTTGTAACACTAATGAGTCACATGATACCGGGGAGAGAAAATGGCTAATTATGCCCAATTTGGACATTTCTACTTGGGGGTGTACTCACTTTTGTTGCCAGCGGTTTAGGCATTAATGGCTGTGTGTTGAGTTATTTTGAGGGATAGCAAATTTACACTGTTATACAAGCTGTACACTCACTACTCTACATTGTAGCAAAGTGTGATTTATTTAGTGTTGTCACATGTAAAGATATAATAAAATATTTACACAAATGTGAGGGGTGTACTCACTTTTGTGAGATACTGTACATATATTTTTTTTTTTATATATATATATACAAATTCTGCACACACAACACTGGCCACATCATTTTTTTTTGTATGTAAAGTAAAAAATGAAATAAAAAGTACAATGGTGTGCCATTATACACATCATTGCACTGATATAAGGGCATTGATATCATTGACACCATTGTATTGCTGAGAGTGTCTCTGAGGACTGGGTTTAGGAACTGATGCAGTGGTCAACAAGATGCCATGCTAGTATTTGAAAAGCAGCAATTTATCTCTTATTGTAAAACCATACCTATTGTTTATCTACCACTGATCATGAAAGCCCTAGTAAACGCTCTTGGATGGTATGAACAAATAAATTAAATAAATTTGATCCAAGAACAATGCCAGCAGGTGGTGTTTTCATAGACCGGCCTATTGTGTGCATTAGCATTGAAATCACACAGGATACGTTTTTTGGCTGCCCATAGATGTAAGTGATGGGCATGCTGGCCTTCAAGGTTTACTTTGGCATGTTCAACAGATGCCCCCTTCTACGTGCCACAAAGAACTGCAGCTGGGGCATGCCTGACTGACACCACAGACATGAAATTGCCACCTAAGCCATAAAAATGTGGCCAGTGTTATCTGATGTGCAGTAAAATTCTGAATCGGGTATGGTCATTGATCTAACAGGGCTGATCACTCGGAATTGGTGCAAATAAAAATGGACCTGCTACTACAGCAGGTAGCCATATTCAGCAACTATTTGAATTTGCAGGTGAATGAATATGCAGATATGTGAACCAGCCTCATTAAAATTAATGTATTTTAAAATGTTATGCCAATTGGATGCGATATAAGCTGCATCCAATTTGCATAGGTGTGAATTCAGCCTGAATCAGTTGGCCTATTCGAATGGAGAAAAATAGTTTACTCTGCTGTTTGCTTTTTCTGCTCCATAAGATGATACCAAAGGAAAGAGTAGTTTGAGGAGATCAGAAAAGTAGAGGCTACAAGACCATCTCCAAGATTTTCCTATGACTACAGTTGGAACTATCACTAAGGTGTTTAGGATCCATGGGCGTGTAGCTGCCCTGGATGTGGTTTAAGTGGAAAATGAACCCCAAATTAAACAGGATGGTGCAAATGGTAGTCAAATAGCCAAGAACAACTTCACAGAGAAACAAGCAGAAATCCATTCAGGGCAAATCTGTGTCTGAACACACCATCAAAAAAAAGCTTATAGGTAAACATTGTACATACTGTGAAACATGGAGGCAGCCCGGTTACATTTTGGAACTGCTTTGCTGCATAAAACCATCAAGGAATTCTGGAGCAAAACACACTGCCTACTGTCAGAAAGCTTTATCTCCGTCACAGGCCATGGGTCTTCCACCGGGATAGTGACCCAAAACACACAGCTAAAAGCACTCCAGGATGGCTAAGAACAAAACATTGGACTATTCTGAAGTGGCCTTCTGAGCCCCAAACTGAAGTCTGTCATACATCAATGGAAAGAGATGAACGATGCAGTCAGAAGGAACCTGAGCCAGCTGAAGAGTGGGCCAGACTACCCATTGGCAGGAGCAAATGTTTTAATGAGAGCCACAGAATTCACTTGTTTGCAGTGATTGCCTCTAAAGGTTGAGCAACAAAATTTTGGGTTAAGGGATCATTTTTGTCCATGCCATTTTCATTAGTTTTATTTAAAATATTTTGTTTAAAGGAACACTAAAGGTACGGTAATTATTATTAATTTTTTTTAAATAACAAACATGTTCTACTTCCACTGTGCAGCTCGTTTTGGGGTCCCTCGGCGGCTGTCTCTGCTCCTCCTCGTAAGAACTTATCACCTTCATACGAGCAAGCTCGCATGGCGATAAGTTCTTGCGGCGCACTCCCGTGATACAGCCAGCGGCTATAGCTGCTCACTGTATCACTCGGCCCCGTCTCCCAGCGTGCCGCATCATTGGATGTGATTGACAGCATCACGAGCCAGGCTGCGCTGCTTTCACTCAACCAATGAATGAGCAGAGAAGCTTGCATGTTCACGGCACTTGACTTTTGAGGGGTCAGGTAAGTAAAGGGGGGGCCACAAATCCGCAGATGTTTTTTCACCTTAATGCATAGAAATCTGATTATTAAGAATCACAATACAGTACTCAATGATAGATGACGGTTACTTTGGTCAGTTTCAAATATTTTCAGAGAAGTTTGTGGGTTCTCTTTTCGTGGATGGGTATCGGCGAATTTGTCTGTTATTGAAAGAACCAAGCTCTGGCATTTTTTGGTGTATTTTGGTTAATGTAAGGTGCTTTGTAGACATAAGTGGGTTTGTACAATCTACATTTTTGTGTGTCTTAAATCTAAGGCCAGCCATACATGGTTCGAATCCAAACTTGCCAAGATTCCAACGGTTAATGGGCAGGCTGAATGCACCAAATCGATCAATCAACTTGCTGGATTCTTTTGCTAATAATTATCTTCTACCCCCCGCCAGGCCAAAAGCCAACAATGGCCCTGTAGGAAGGATTCCAGCATCGGCCGTGGATGCAGGAAAGGGAAATTTGTGTGCATGGCTGGCCTAACTGTCCTTCACAAACATTTTGTACAGCTTTATTTGTAACAACCTTACTCTAAAATATATTTTACTACTAAAGCCTAAAAAAATTCAATGCATTATGGTATACTGTCGTGAGGAGGAGGGGAGGAATCGCCAAGGACTACTCCAAAACATTGCCCTGTGACTCCAATGGGGTTGAGGACTATCTCGGTACCCATATAGTGCAGGTGTGTTGCATTGTACTGTAGGTTTGCACAGTGGTACACTCACAAATATAGTGTTTGCTCCAAAGAGTGTTATAACACTTGTGAAGTGAGCCATAAACTTTCATTGAGGGGCCGACATTTATTTAATAATCCACTTCCTTAAAATATATCTTTGTATTTCTTTTTTTTTTTTTTTTTCATCGCAACTTTATTCTCCCATAAGTCATTGCTGATGTTCCCAGCACTGTGTACTATGTACATCAACTGTCATTCTGTAATGATTGTATACATTCAGTTGAGATTAATATGCAGTAAACAAAACATTGTTCTCATCAAATATTCACTAACTGCATTTCCATAGGCAGCACAAAATGCATTCATAGGCAATCCATCTAGACACTGTGCTGTCACTAACCACATGTTCCAATTACACTGCTATTATTTATAGAGACTTTTTACTAGGAAAATATATTAGAGTAGTTGGCCTGTAATCTGCTCAGGTCAAAAAATAGCTGCGAAACCTCAGATGGAAGCTACCCCCTGATCACATACTGTATCTCACAAAAGTGAGTACACCCCTCACATTTTTTAAATATTTTATATCTTTTCATGTGAAAACACTGAAGAAATTACACTTTGCTACAATGTAAAGTAGTGAGTGTACAGCTTGTATAACAATGTACATTTGCCGTCTCCTCAAAATAACTCAACACACAGCCATTATTGTCTACACTGCTGGCAACAAAAGTCGATACACCCCTAAGTGAAAATGTCCAAATTGTCCTTAATTAGCCATTTTCCTTCCCCGGTGTCATGTAACTCGTTAGTGTTAGAAGGTCTTGGGTGTGAATGGGGAGCAGGTGTGTTAAATTTGGTTTTACCGCTCTCAATCTCTCATACTGGTCACTGGAAGTTCAACATGGCACCTCATGGCAAAGAACTCTAAGGATCTGATAATAATTGTTGCTCTACATAAAGATTGCCTAGGCTATAAGAAGATTGCCAAGACCCTGAAACTGAGCTGCAGCACTGAGGCTAAGACCATATAGCGATTTAATGGGACAGGCTCCACTCAGAACAGACCTCGCCATGGTCGACCAAAGAAGTTGAGTGCACATGTTCAGCATCATTTCCAGAGGTTGTTTTAGGGAAATGGACATACGAGTAGACGTATGAGGTTGAAGGGGTGGGGGGTCAGCCTGTCAGTGCTCAGACCATACACCACACACTGCATCAAATTGGTCTGCATGATTTTCATCCCAGAAGGAAGCCTCTTCTAAAGATGATGCACAAGAAAGCCTTCAAACAGTTTGCTGAAGACAAGCAGATTAAGGACATGGATTACTGGAACCATGTCCTGCGGTTTGATGAGACCAAGATAAATGTATTTGGCTCAGATGATGGCAACCATTTGAGAAGTACAAAGACAAGTGTATCTTGCCTACGGTCGAGCATGGTGGTGGGAGTGTCATGATCTGGGACTGCATGAGTGCTGTCGGCACTGGGGAGCTACAGTTCATTTTGGGAACCATGAATGCCAACATGTACTGTGGTATACTGAAGCAGAGCACGATCCCCCCCCCCCCTACCTTCAGAGACTGGACCAGAGGGCAGTAATCCAACATAACGACCCCAAACACACCTCCAAGAAGACCACTGCCTTGCTAAATAAGCTGAGAGTAAAGGTGATGGACTGGCCAAGCATGTCTCCAGATCTAAACCATATTGAGCATCTGTGGGGCATCTTCCAACGAAAGGTGGAGGAGCGCAAGGTTTCTAACATCCATCAGCTCCGTGATGTCATCATGGAGGAGTGGAAGGGGACTCCAGTGGCAACCTGTGAAGTTCTGGTGAACTCCATGCCCAAGAGGGTTAACATTTTCCCAAATACCAGGTCATTCTGAAAGGCAAAGCTCTCATACTTTGGTGTCAAAGCTGAACACTTAACCCTGCTACACCTATTGCTATTTGCATCTTTGGGTAAAAGGTGGAGTTGCGCTTAAAAAACAGCAAACTGTGTCTTGTGCAGATCCCCAGTAAAAAACAACAAAAAAAGTCCAATAAACAATCTGGAAGATTTCTTCAGATATGCAAAAAATGTAAAAAAAAGTTGATAGAAACAGTTCATTGTGAAAACAGCTGTTGAAAACGTGTTCAAGCAAAGAAGTGTAAAGAAACCAGAATTAATCCAGGATGCCTGGTATTGCTGACCCTTACCGGAGTTAATGATCCACAGGATCAAAACGAGCGGATAGCCATACACCTGGGCTAAACAGGGGAACGAATCCACAGCCAGACGCAGACACCCGATGATCCAGCAATGGTGAGCAACCAAAAAAGGAACAAAACTCCAATAGTGTGATATTGTACAATAAAATAAAGTAAAATAAAACCCCCAAGTGACTGGCAAACGGACAGTGTGACAAAAACCTCCACCTCAGAACACACTGGTCCTTACCAGATTCAAGTGAATAAAAGCAGTGAAATCCTGGAAGATGGTTATGCAGCTGTAGTAGGGAGAACTCACATCCAGCAATCCTTAAAGAGGCACTCAGGGCAATGGTCCCACCATCAGAGAAAGAAAGGGGCCACAATGGTGTAATATCGTTTGGCAAATTTAATAAAATAAAAATAGCTCACTTACAGGTAGGTAGACAAAAATCAGCAGACAAACAAAGTTCCGACCGGTACGGAACTGTTCCTCACAAGCAGTGACGTCAAGCGCGCCTCCTCCCAACGTTTCATCCAATAGGACTTGATCACGGGGTGTGCATCTTTAGTCCCTAAATATGTAAATATATTGGATGTTTAGCCACTTAAGCCCCGGACCTTTAGGCAGCTAAATGCCCCGGCCAGGTTTTGCGATTCGGCACTGCGTCGCTTTAACAGACAATTGCGCGGTCGTGCGACGTGGCTCCCAAACAAAATTGGCGTCCTTTTTTCCCCACAAATAGAGCTTTCTTTTGGTGGTATTTGATCACCTCTGCGGTTTTTATTTTTTGCGCTATAAACAAAAATAGAGCGACAATTTTGAAAAAAATTCTATATTTTTTACTTTTTGCTATAATAAATATCCCCCAAAAACATATATATAAAAAAAAATGTCCTCAGTTTAGGGCGATACGTATTCTTCTACCTATTTTTGGTAAAAAAAAAATCGCAATAAGCGTTTATCGATTGGTTTAATTTATAGCGTTTACAAAATAGGGGATAGTTTTATTGCATTTTTATAAAAAAAAAAAAAAAATTTTTTTACTACTAATGGCGGCGATCATCGATTTTTTTTTTTTTTTTCGTGACTGCGACATTATGGCGGACAATTTTGACACATTTTTGGGACCATTGTCATTTTCACAGCAAAAAATGCATTTAAATTGCATTGTTTGTGAAAATGACAGTTGCAGTTTGGGAGTTAACCACAGGTGGCGCTGTAGGACTTGGTGTTCACCTAGTGTGTGTTTACAACTGTAGGGGGGTGTGGCTGTAGGACTGACATCATCGATCGAGTCTCCCTATAAAAGGGATCACTCGATCGATGCAGCCGCCACAGTGAAGCACGGGGAAGCCTTGTTTACATATGGCTCTCCCCGTTCTTCAGCTCCGGGGAGCGATCGCGACGGAGCGGCTATAAACGAATAGCCGCGCCGTCGTCCCGGATCGCTCCCTGCGGGAATCCGACCGCCGCATGTAGCGGGGGGGGGTCACGATCGGACCCCCCACCCGCTAGAAGGCAAGGACGTACCTGTACGCCCATTTGCCTGTACGTGCCATTCTGTGGACGTACATATACATGTGGCGGTCGGGAAGTGGTTAATGTAGTGGTTGTTTAGAAGAAATGTAGCCTCTGGACCTTGCCGGGTATATTCTGAGGGTAGAAGTGGGGTACAGGGGATTGACAAGGTACTAGGTCATAGAGAAGTGGATGCTCAGTTCTTGACAAGGGACAGCTTTGCTCTCGGTGCCTCTAGGAACCAACAGGTCCTTCCACACACACTCTCGGTGGGGACCGATTTCCTGAGTCTGAAAGAGAGCATGATCTCCCTGCGAGGCTGACCCACCTACACAGGAAGGGAATAGAGCCAAATACACAGGTAGTAGAGCTGCTTACACAGGGAGGAACTAGAGTTGAGCCAAGTAGGAATGAGACCCGCAATAAAGATTTGGGGGTAGGGGGGTTGCACACACCCCTAAACCCTGCTCTCTGTACACAATTTTTCCCCAGCTACAAGCTAATGCACTTTTTTTTTTTTTTAAATCGTCTGTCTTCGAAATGGTCAAACCCACAGTGGTCCACAAAATGTTTCTGCTTTTTCACCACACCTATATATCTCTATCACTCCCATCTCATGGACCTAAATGTCCCCCTCTTGCTGCCTGAAATGTGGGCATTGAGGCTCGGTTCACAGCTAATGCCGATGCGGCTCCCAGCAGGGGTCCTGTGTGTCCTGGTTCACTGTTTCAGGTCCGATTTCAGCCTACATTTTTGGCTGAATTCAGACCTGAAACAGACCAAAAGACGCACAGAGCTCCTGTGCAAATTCACACTAGAGCCGCATCGGAGATATGTGAGCCGGCTCCATAGAGAGCCGGTCACCATCTCCTGCTATTATGAATTTAATGTGGAGATCCCGCATGCAATTCGCAATAGTGTGAACCCGGCCTTGGATGCAGACCTGTTCCATGTTTTATGGTCGTGCCCCGAGATTAAATGATTTTGGAACTCTGTAGTCTGCTATACTACCACTCATACTCAAATTACTTACCCATACACAAATGGGCACTTATTTTGCCTAATTGACATCCCAGGCATCAATTTTTAGAGGCTGCAAGCCACTCCATATTGTCGTCTACCTACACAAGTGGATTTATCCAGGACCTCACGCTATTTCTTTGTTTTATAGACCATCTGTCTTTATGTTTTCTGCATTGAATGGGTAGAGGCCTTCCTACGTAAGGAAAGGAACCATAGGTCTAAAAATACTTTGAGAATTATTGGTTTGATACCACTGGGGTATATTAAAAACATTGATGTATAGATTGTTGAGTAGCTATGGACCTCAAACTAATGTATAATTTTCCACTTAAGGCCACTTGTACATGGGGTGGACTCTAATTAGATTAGCAGGGTATCTATCTGCCGATCCCCTGCTAATTGGAGCGGGCAGATGACAGGTCCGTGTCCTCTTAGTTTCTGCAGCATGGACACGGACAGATCCCGCTATGCTCAACAGGTGGCCAAGTGTGTGTGTTTACCGATCGGTCTGAATGAAGGGGAACAGATTGTCTTTTTTTTTTTTTTAGCAGATCAAATCAGATTGGAGGTAGGTGGTTGTACAGGGACACAAGTCCGTTTTACACCCACCAGTCCATAGGGTAGGAGTGAATGGAGGGTCTGCCTGAAAAACTGACAGGCTGACCCGATCAGACCCTTAGTGTGAAATCTTCGAGGGATTACACGCCTGGTGATCAGTTCGCTTGTCACGTTTTGTGTATTGTTTTATGAATATATGTTTTGTTTTTAATTCGTGTTTTTTATATTATGTCAATAAATTTTGTTAAACTTATCTCAATGTTAGCTCGATTTTGAGTATATTCACTTTACCAAGTACCGCTATAGTCCTCCCCGCCCATCTTTACTGTTGGTTTTCAGGGTCTACAGGGGCTCCCTGAATCCTTCATTTTTTCTTCAAATATTAGGATGATGGTACATTTTCAATTTACTAATTTTTCTCAATGTTAGAGGTTCAATTTAATTATCAATCTGAAGATGATGGTCTATTATCCATGGTTGCTAGGCTTTGGAGAACTTGGATAGTGTTGTGAGGATTGGTCATAATTTTTAATCAATCATGATTACTGTAAGGCAATTTCTAAATGAATGTACCTGTTTACTTATTTTTATATTTTCTATCTTCCTGAACCCTTCATATTTTAATTTAGTTTGTTTCTTCTCAGGTGATCAGCCAATCCAGAGCTCGATTCAATCCAAGCATCAGTATGATTAAAAAGTGCATTGAGGTCCTCATAGACAAGCAGTATATAGAGCGCAGCCAAGCCTCAGCAGATGAATACAGCTACGTGGCATGATGCCACAGTCAGATTGGCGTGTGTGAGAGGACGTCATCGCCATCAGTTTGGTGTGCTCCAGTTGGAAGAAGCAGGTCTTTGCCTCCATATTTGATCACCTGGCAGTCTCCGTTTTTCTGCTGTTTACAACATCACCAGTGCCACCAGTGTCATGAGCGTCCGTGAAGATGCCTATAAATATTTCCAGCTCATGCCATTATAACATTTCTTACAGCTCTACTAAAAGGAATGAGTGAAGTATTTCTGGAATGTGGATTTTTTTATTTTAAAGATTTTTTTTTTTTTTTTGGGTAAAAATATTTTTTCTCCACGTTTGCATTTGATGTGTTCATTTTTTTTTAAAGTATCTTAAAAGACTTAAAGTCAAAACTAAATATTGTAATATTACAAAAAAATAACCTAATAACTGTATCTACTTTAAAATGTACAAAAATGGCAAACATGATATTGCTGCTTGTCATATTAAAAAATAAAGAAATGTTCTGTGTATTTGTATAATTGATACAAAAGGTAGGGAAGGCAGCATTATGAAACAAGGCAAATTGAATGAATTGGTATGTTCTATCCTAAATATGTATATTCTTATGAAAGAGCTATTTGCTCCCTTATTTAGAGTTTCTTTCTCTTACATTAAAGGAGATTGTGCAGTTGGATTGTAATGTCTTTTGCCAGGTTTAAACCTGGTACTTGTGCCAGGGAGCCAGAGGTTGTCTGGCAGTTGCCACACACTCAAACTGGGGAGTGATCTGTTGGGGCAAGGGTAGAAACTACAAGACTTCAGGTTACTTCTGGAACAAGCTAAAGTAAATCTCCCCTTGCACGTTGCAATCTGATTGCATGATCTCCTATTAGGTACGACCTACATAGAGTGAAAATCAACCTGATTAAATATAAATGGAATGATTTGTTTAGACAACTTTTCAAACTATATAGCTGTTTGCAATCTCTGTACTATGTTTTTAGATTTACCAAGTCGGCTAGTAACCCTGTATAACTTATTATTATTATATTTTTTTTTTTCAAAAGTTTTGCTTTTTATAGTAGTCCCCTTCACACTGAACACAGATTCACACATTTTCGTTTGTACTCGGTGTCTGGTGCATCTTATTGCAATGTCCAACAATAGTCAGCCAGCATTGATGGATTCCTGTTGCCCTGATACCATTCTTTCATTGTGGAAATGTCCTGGTGAAACCTTTTCACCATGTTTGTGACTGACCGCACCTAGATTTTCGGGGAAAGTCCAAGTGTGAATTCAGAAAATGAATCTTCAGTGACATGTTGCACTTCGTGGTCTTGTATGCTGTAGAAAGTGTGTCAACCAGCTGAATGTAGAATGGTCCACTGTAGTTGCCAAGAAAATTCTCAACGACATCCTTTGAATGCTTTCCAGATGATTTTCTCAGGCTTCACTAACAGATCTTCGAACCGCTTGTCATTGATGTTTCTGATCAGTGGACCATCAAAAATGCCTTTGTTAATCTTTCAGTTATTCTTGGAAGCATCTATCTCAAATAACGAAAACCTTTGCTTTTCTTGCTCATCACTTTTTAATTATTCTGAGTTTTATGTGAACTGTAAGTTTAAATCTTAAATATGTGTCAAGAAGTGTTTATCAGGCCATGTTTTTTTGTTTTGGAACCAAATACTTTTGACATGGCCATTTCTTTTTAATGTTCTATAACCAGCTGTTCACATATGTAACAGTACTTGGTATATCGGAGCTGCGTTCCAAACAGCAGAGCCACTACTTGTGGATCTCCTCAGATATTCCAGTTGTACTTGGTGTGCTTTATGTGCCTCAATGACCGTTCCATGTTTTCATGTGTGCAGCGTTGCCAACAGATCTTGCAAGCTGCAAAAATATGTTTTCTACAAAACGATATGTGAGAAGTTTAATAACAGGTTCTTTTTCATGATAAGCAGCCAAAAATCTAAAAGATGCACTAAAAAAATCTCTAAGATGCAGACAAAATTTCAGGAAGCAAAATATTTGTTGTCCAGTGTAGGGATGAGCTCAGACCCAAGTCCGAAACCCACCTAAGCGGGGACGCTATTAGGCCTGGCGTCCATTTACAGGCAGTGGAGGCATTCTCCGCACTGCATCCGCATGTATGCAAGGGGGATTCTGCCGTGTTAGTGGGAATACCTCTGCTTCCTATGATTGACTGTTGACTTTGACAGCTTCCCGGCAGAGCCCAGGTGCATTTGGAGTTGAGTGTGAACATGCAAAAGCACAAATTTTGACCCTTAAGATGATTCTCCTAGTTCACATCATCATATTTATGTACAGTATGCAGCAAGGAACTGAATCTATATAACGAACGATTCAAAGAGGTGAGAGTTATTGTTAAGAACTGAATAAAATGTGTGAACACGCCTGAGCTCATCCCTCGTCCAGAATATTGTGTGTGTGTGTGTGTGTGTGTCCAGCTTTTTGGTAAAGGTTAAAAAAAAAAAAAAAATCTGAAACACAAATGTGTGAAGGCAGGATATGTTTGATCTTTATACCTCTGATGATCAGCTATCCAATCTCCTGCTGCTTTATGTGTTACTGTTTATTTTTACCATTTGGTAAATTTCATATAAGTAGTAACTTTAGAACCC